>NC_080728.1:18412500-18422500 GCF_019097595.1 Hemibagrus wyckioides | reverse complement strand
ATGGACTCCAGCTCCCAGTTTACAAGCTCAGGTTCAACCCTAATCACCTCATCAGCAGCACACTACATAAACACACTCACAACACAGACACTGCAAATGATTTGCTCAGCGCTGATCTTCTGACATACCAAGCCTTTGTCTTGTTCTTTGAAAGCCTGTTTTTGACCTTGTGGTTGTTTTTGGATTGTGACCTTGATATTTAGAGATTAACATTTGGGATAAATTCATTTAAAACATTAGAATTTTTATTCTCTGCTTTCTGTAAAACTGCTTTGAGACAATGTCCATTGTTAGAAGCGCTATACAAATAGCAGTGGTCAGGGGCAGTGGTAGCTCAAGGAGTTAAGGCTCTGGGTTGTTGTTGAAGGTCAGGGTTTGTGCCCCAGCACTGCCAAGCTGCCACTGTTAGGCAATTGATCAAAGCTCTTAACCCTCTCTGCTCCAGAGGTGCTGTATCATAGCTGGCCCTGTGCTCTGACCCCAACTTTCTCAGCTGGGATATGTGGAGAAAAGAATCCCACTGTGCTGTAATGATAATAAAGGCTTCTTCAGTTGAATTGAATTTCCATCTTTTCATTTTCTTCAGCACTTATCCTACACAGAGTCAATCCCAGGGGGATCACCTAGTACAATCACACACACTACAGACAATTAGAGATGTCAGGCAGCCTTCAACACATGTCTGTGGACTGGAGGAGGAAACCAGAGAACCCATGGGAAACCCCTGCAGCACAGACAGAACATACAAACTGCCCACACACACACACACACACACACACAGGTCTGAGACAGGAATCGAACCCCCAACCCCGGAGGGCTTGTTGTGCTTGTTTGTGCTTGCTAGTGTATGAACTTTTCTTCTCCTGGATGTAACTTTACTCTTATTTCACACTGTAACTTTATATATTAACTCCACTTAAATAAAAACTTCAGTTCCATGGTAAATGTTCACACATTAAAACTAAGTTTATTTAAGATACGATGTATAAAGTAAGACTTCATTGAGCACAGATATTCTATTTTGATCCTGAATCATATTAATTTGTGTGGTTATGGATGCTGTTAAACATATAATGAGGCAGTTTGTAAACCGAGAGTCAGTTATTTCTGAAATATATGTGGAACATCCTGTCATAAGCATATGTTGCATATCAGTTCATCAAACTCGATGTGCCAATTTCTGCAGCGATGTAATTTAATCACGGCCGCCTCCACCGCTATGATGCTTAAATAAGATCAGTATGTAAAAAATCATTTTATTAGATATACTGTGTATATTTTGTGCTCAGAATTGGGAGAAGTTTCATGAGCAAGTCTAATCAGATATGTGAGAAGCTAAAATCTTTCACATGAAGTGGACTATAGTATGATCGATATGTTAAAAAAAATGAGATACAATTATTTGTCACATATACACTGATCAGGCATAACATTATGACCACCTGCCTAATATTGTCTTGGTCCCCCTTTTGCTGCTAAAACAGCCCTGACCCGTCCTGCACTGTGTATTCTGACCCCTTTCTATCAGAACCAGCATTAACTTCTTCAGCAATCTGAGCAACAGTAGCTCGTCTGTTGGATCGGATCACACGGTCCAGCCTTTGCTCCCCACGTGCATCAGTGAGCCTTGACCGTCCATGACCCTGTCGCCGGTTCACCACTGTTCCTTCTTTGGTCCACTTTTGATAGATACTGACCATTGCAGACTGGGAACACCCCACAAGAGCTGCAGTTTTGGAGATGCTCTGATCCAGTGGTCTAGCCATCACAATTTGGCCCTTCGTCAAACTCGCTCAAATCCTTACGCTTGTCCATTTTTCCTGTTTCTAACACATCAACTTTGAGGACAAAATGTTCACCTGCTGCCTCTAATATATCCCACCCACTAACAGGTGCCATGATGAAGAGATCATCAGTCTTATTCACTTCACCTCTCTCTGGTCATAATGTTATACCTGATCAGTGTATATCTTATTTAAATTGTATAATTGTAGGGGTTTGCTCACATACAGGACATTTGAGTGCAACCATGATTAAAAATGAAATCTATAAGAGCAAAAATCAAACTCAACACAAACTACACTAATTATGATTTACTGAATAAAGTGCTAAGCATTATTACACTACAGAATGAGATCTGACATAAAAAATTCAAAACAAAGCTAAATATTCAGGTCTTAAACTACAAGATAATCTTATTTCATTATGAGCGCTGATGATTATCAAACCTCATAGAAAAGATCTCCAGGACAAAACTTGAACCAACCACAAGCCAAAAAATTCCACCGACTTTATATAAACTTATCCACATTTCCACCTTAAAACATATTATTCAGTATGAATTATTCAGGAGCTACAGCTAACCTAATGGATAAGGTATGTAAGGAACGTAAGTCTGGTCCAGCTGATGGCTTCTGGGAGTTTAAGGGGTTAAGCTTCAGCTACTAATCACGCGAGAGTGTGCAAACGGGTCCAGAAGCCAGATCAGAGAGATTACTTTATGTGTGTGTGTGTGTTTAACCTGGATATCTAACACATACAGTAAATACACCAAATGTTATTTAGAGAGCAAAAGCTTTTAAATGGGATTCCCTAAAACCCTAAATAACACATTTGTGCTTGAAAGACAAGAGGATAAATTGTGGGATAAGTCACGTACAAAGCAGAGGGATGAAACAATAAATAAATGTGGCGTTTAGTTCAGAGAATAGATTTATAGCCGTGGTGAGTCCGTATCTCTGAGAGACTCCTGGAAGAGTCGAACTATAAACCTTGTGGATATAATTGCACCCTCTCTGAGAAAAGGCGCTAAACTGTACTCTCCCTTTCACGGGAGTGGTATCCTCAAGGCTACATCATTTGTGCTTTTACTGTGTATCTATTACATGGTACAAGGTGAACGTAGTAATAATGGGACCTTAAGGACCACTTTTGTGCCTTTAATTACCTTTTAGAATAAAACTGAATGCACAGTTGGAGGTTACTGCTACGTACAGTAAATAAAGGCATAAAAGATGAGGTGAGAAGTTTAGTGAACATCAAACATCACTCCAGTTGCAAGGATTTGGAAAGATTTCAACTGCTGAATGGCATTTCTTTTAAATATTGAGAGAGACGTGAGGGCAGAACAGACTAGGGTTGCCATCCATTCTGATTTCACCCTGCTTTCAAGCTGGATGTGTCTGAACGCCCAGTTTTAATTGTCATTTGTTTCGTTTTTTAATGTCCTTACGATTTTCCATTACGGCTTTCTCCCGAAGGAATACAATCATGTTGGTCAGTTCAATTTGTGTCATTTAGCATAATTATATTCAAGGAAGAAAACCACAAAGGGAATAGAAATGTCAGAGATTTGTCAAGACAGAAATCTGCATTTTGTTTAATTTCAGATTGTCCTGCTGACTTCTAATAGCTTTTTATTCTCCTGAAAACAAGCCAGTGCTAGTAGCTGTAAGGTCAAACACAACATACAGCTGGGAGAAACATTAGCCAGTCATATTATGAGACTTAAACGTGTGTTTTTGAAAAGAGGAGTGTCTTGTTTTGGTCCAAGAAAAGCAGTGTGGATTGAAATGACTGGATTGAAACTGAATGCTCAGTTCGAGGTTACTGCTGTGTACGGTAAATAAAGGTATAAAAGATGAGAGAAGTTCAGTGAACATCAAACATCACTCCAGTTGAAGGATGAATTTAAAATAAATTACGACAAATACCTTCGGCTTTACTTTAAATGCTGTTAAAGAAGGTGTGAAGATAATATCTCATGAGACATCGTCTTTCCTAAAGGAAGCGATATATTTTATAAAGATATTTAAAAAAAATTATAATTATAAATATTAACACATTTTCATAATAAATATATATATATATATATATATATATATATATATATATATATATATATATATATATATATATAACAAATATAACAATAGTTTTATAATAAAAATATAAAAATATAATATTTTATATTTTAAAATTATATATTTTTATATTTTTTAACACAGAAAGTTGGACAGGTGCTATTTTTGCTTACATGAAAGGTTTTCATGTTTCTTTGCTAGAATTATCGAGTCAGCACTCGTATTCACACTCTCAAACCTTTCGCACATCAAGAGCTGAATGTTTAAAAAGTGAGTGTGTTACCTGAGGTCAACTTTAACAGCCCATCACTGGAATGCAGAGAAAGTTTATTGGTGGTTTCCAGCTGTCACTCATGACACACCATAACTCAGCAAGCCCAGGTCACACAAAGAGACCTGGCCTGTTAAAAAAAATAACTGTCCTGACCCCTACAAACAAAAAGAAAAAAAATAGGGAGTATGAGTAAGGGCTATCTAGAAGGGCTATCTATCTAGGGCTATAGAATAAAGTGTCATGGAATAAAGCGGACGAGAAAGTGAAAATGTTGTCACATATATGTCGGATAATGTTGGCAAAATGTTTGACACTTATTTTTTATTATTTACCTGTATATAATTATAGAAATGGCAAGACATTATGACATCACAATACTTTGTATGTCACTGCTGTAACCACAATGTCTTGTTTATCACTGCCAGAGCCACCACATTCAGTATGTCATTGTTGTAACCATAACGAGTAGTATGTCACTGCCATAACCAAAATGCTCAGTGTAACTAAAATAAACAGTATGTGACTGTGTAACCAAAATGTACAGTATTTTATTATGTAACCAAAATGAGTAGTACATCTTTGCTGTAGCCAAAATGTACAGTATTTCATTGTGTAACCAAAATTAATAGAGTGTCATTGTGTAATTAAATGTACAGTATTTCATTGTGTAACCAAAATTAATAGAGTGTCATTGTGTAATTAAATGTACAGTATTTCATTGTGTAACCAAAATTAATAGAGTGTCACTGTGTAATTAAATGTACAGTATTTCATTGTGTAACCAAAATTAATAGTGTCATTGTGTAATTAAATGTACAGTATTTCATTGTGTAACCAAAATTAATAGAGTGTCATTGTGTAATTAAATGTACAGTATTTCATTGTGTAGCCAAAATTAATAGAGTGTCATTGTGTAATTAAATGTACAGTATTTCATTGTGTAACCAAAATTAATAGAGTGTCATTGTGTAATTAAATGTACAGTATTTCATTGTGTAACCAAAATTAATAGAGTGTCACTGTGTAATTAAATGTACAGTATTTCATTGTGTAGCCAAAATTAATAGAGTGTCATTGTGTAATTAAATGTACAGTATTTCATTGTGTAATTAAATGTACAGTATGTCACTGTGTAACCAAAATTAATAGTGTCATTGTGTAATTAAATGTACAGTATGTCACTGTGTAACCAAAATTAATAGTGTCATTGTGTAATTAAATGTACAGTATTTCATTGTGTAGCCAAAATTAATAGAGTGTCATTGTGTAATTAAATGTACAGTATTTCATTGTGTAACCAAAATTAATAGTGTCATTGTGTAATTAAATGTACAGTATTTCATTGTGTAACCAAAATTAATAGTGTCATTGTGTAATTAAATGTACAGTATTTCATTGTGTAACCAAAATTAATAGTGTCATTGTGTAATTAAATGTACAGTATTTCATTGTGTAACCAAAATTAATAGAGTGTCATTGTGTAATTAAATGTACAGTATTTCATTGTGTAGCCAAAATTAATAGAGTGTCACTGTGTAATTAAATGTACAGTATTTCATTGTGTAACCAAAATTAATAGAGTGTCATTGTGTAATTAAATGTACAGTATTTCATTGTGTAACCAAAATTAATAGTGTCATTGTGTAATTAAATGTACAGTATTTCATTGTGTAACCAAAATTAATAGTGTCATTGTGTAATTAAATGTACAGTATTTCATTGTGTAGCCAAAATTAATAGAGTGTCATTGTGTAATTAAATGTACAGTATGTCACTGTGTAACTAAAATGAATAGTGTCATTGTGTAATTAAATGTACAGTATGTTATTAAATGTACAGTATGTCATTGTGTAACCAAAATGATTAGTGTGTCATTGTTATAACCAACAGTACAGTATGTCATTGTGTAATTAAATGTACAGAAGGTCATTGTGTAATATAATACATAAACATACAGTGTATCATTGCTGTAAACACAGTGAGTAGTATATCACTACAGTACTTCACTGATGTAACAGCAGCATGCAGTATCTCTTTGCTGTAACTACAGAGCGCTTAAATGTTAAAATCCCAAAACCAGGAATTGAATTAGCATATTAGCTTTTCCGGGTTTATCCCACAGTCCGAAGTCAACGTCTTGTTTGAACGGGTTTGTAGAGTCACCTCCACGGAGAGAACTTATTTGCTAATCTAAGCTGGCAAAACCACAATAAACAAACTAGCTGTAAAACTAGGAGACTAGAAAATTCTTGCTTTTCTCCCAAATGTTTTTGAGTTCACTTGCAATGGAAAAATCCAAAAAGCCTGCTCCCTATTTTTTTGTAGACATAACTGTAGAAATCAATCATTTTAAAGACTTTCTATCATCTGTACACAAAACCTATAAAAAGTCTAATCCCCTGATGAGAGGAAGAAAAGATAAAACGGTCTGTTGCAGCTAGATCCAGTCGAATTCACGCAGTGTCCTAAACATTGTCTTTGGAAACAAACCACACTCAGGATAAAGTATATATTGTTTTCACAACATCTCAGGGTTTTTGCAATAAAAAACGAATGCCATGTTCGATTTGAAGCCTGTTAGATGGTGTAGGGGTGAGAAAGGAGTGAACGGTCAAGATAGAAGGAGGATATCTGGAGAGGTTATAAGATGGAGACAGATCAGACTGGTCCACAGGTGTGTGGAAGCCTGCTAGGCATTGCTGAGTCCTTCTTTCATGTTGCATGGCCTCTAGGTTAGCAGCTCCACAGGGCGCCAGAAAGGTCGTAAATCCTACTGGATGTGTGGTTTGTAGATAGGCAGGAAGTTGGCTTTATCTCTGGGAACGGTGCACGGTTTAGCTGGAGGACATGGCACTGATAGAGGCAAAGTGTGTTGAGAAATCTTTGTGCTTTCTTCTTCCTTTTGCAAGGATTTGGAAAGATTTCAATCTCTGGAGATATTTTCTGAATGGCATTTCTTTTAAATATTGAGAGAGACGTGAGGTCAGAACAGACTAGGGTTGCCAACCATTCTGATTTCACCGTTTTCAGCTTGGATGTGTCTGAACGTCCTGTTTGTAATTGTCATTTGTTTAGCTTTCATTGTCCTTATGATTTTTTTCACGAAGAAATACAATGTTGGTCAGTTCAATTTGTGTCATTTAGCATAATTATATTCAAGGAAGGAAATCACAAAGGGAATGGAAATGCCAGAGATCTGTCAAGACAGAAATCTGCATTTCATTTCATTTCAGATTGTCCTGCTGACTTCTAATAGCTTTTTATTCTCCTGAAAACAAGCCAGTGCTAGTAGCTATAAGGTCAAACGCAACATACAGCTGGGAGAAACATTAGCCAGTCATATTATGAGACTTAAATGTGTTTTGGGAAAAGAGGAGTGTCTTGTTTTGGTATGTTAAAGGTGGTGAATCTAGGACAAACCCAGAAGAACAACCATAACCGAATGTCTACACTCTGAGGCAAAGACAAGCAGCGTGGATTGATTCTGAAGGATTTGTAACTATTTGTATGAATCGCATCATATACAAGGATTAAGGTTCAGGTTTAAGGCTTAGGGTTCATATTTTGCTTATTCCTGTGGCTGTGTTCCAACAAATTTACCCTCACTGTATGAAATCTGTTTGGCTTTCCCATGAAATAAGGCTGGAGCATCTAATATATCCATTCATAGCTAGCTATTTTTTGATTTGTTAATGCTTAATGTTGAACTAACGAGTGTATCAGAGGGACGGCTCATGTTGGACGTTTGGGGGACAAAGTTAGGGAGGACAGATTAAGATGGTTTGGACATGTTCAGAGGAGGGAGAGTGAGTATATTGGTAGGAGAATGTTGGACATGGAGCTGCCAGGAAGGAGGCAAAGAGGAAGGACAAAGAGGAGGTATATGGATGTAATAAATGAGGATATGAAGCTAGTGGGTGTAAATGTTGAGGATGCAGAAGATAGGGATAGGTGGAGAGAGATGATTCGCTGTGGAGACCCCTGAAGGGAAAAGCCAGAAGAAGAAGAAGAAGAAGAAGAAGAATGCTTAATGTTTAACTGACAACAAGGTTTGTCTTTTTTTTTTATACCGAATACCACTGCTTTATTCACTTAAATCTGCACTCGATATGAGAGGTTTAAAAAAATACAAAATACACACTTTTGAGTTTGGACAAAATATCAGCACTTCAAGTAATGAACTGCAGAGGATAAGAATATAATAAGCAGCTAAATCTATTTAATTCTAGGCTCTGGTATAATCCTTCAAAAAAGAAAAAAGAAAAAACAGCAGCTGTTAATGACACCATTATAAAAGTATTGACTAGCTAACTTCAGAATAAAGCTGATAATGACTAATCATCCTGGGAATATGAATAGGGCATGCCCTTATAAACCACCCGCTAATTACTCTTTTTAGTGCCTTGGAGTCCCCAAAGCCATCCATTCTGTTGTTAAAGTGTGCTTTGATTAAATTCAAGTTTAATGTGAAGGGGGAAAAATCTTGCACACTGGGATCAGCACATTTGTGAGAGAAATGAAAGACTTTCTTTAGCTCTGTCTATCTCTCTTTTCTTTTGCGTGAACAATGTTTATGGAAATGATTTATCTGCCGGCTTTTCGGGAGCAGGGAAGATACAGAGTTAGAAGAACAACTGCGGTTTAATGCAGACATTTCAATCTTAAGGTATGAATGGCTTGTTTTAACAGGAATTTTGGCCCTGGACTCCTTTTACTGTTGCCTCTTGACTTCATACATCAACTCCTTTCCTAAGTATTTTTAAACCCAATGACCTTCCCCTCTCTTTAAAAAGCTCTACTCTTCTTTTTCAGTACAAATGTTCCCCTGAGTGCATTAAAGTATATCATTAATATAACCCTCTGCACTTTTTTCTTAACTAGTCTGTCACTTTATAGAACCCTATAAATAATAAAAGATCCACAGCTTGCAGGAAGTCAGCTCATCATGCAATTATGCAGCGTTTAATCTTAATACAGAAAGGAGAAAGTGTCCTGTTTGTGAATCTCCATATCGATTGCTCTCATCCACTGGAGGTAAAGTCTCATTAAATATGAATAAGTTTGAATAAGGGTGAATAAATGTGAATAAGTGTGCATTAATGATATCAGTGCAGTGGTCAGCTTCGGTTTGTCACTGTAATGTATAAAACTTTGCTGATGCTGTGCTGTTTACCTTAAATAATCAAGCCCTGGATGGTGTGATGATACAGAAAGCTATCAGCATTGTGGATGACCCCATGCTTCTCTCGAACAAACTCTTCCTGCCTTCTGGAAAAAGACACAGACGCATTCAGACCATCACACCCAGACTGTGTAAGAGTTTCTTCCCCCCAAAGCCATCAGACTCCTTAATACCCAGAGACTGGACTGACACCAACCCACACACACAAACACACACACACACACACTCATACTCAACTGGACCTCACTGCAATCCCTTTGCAATTTTTGCACATTTATTTTAGACTGCTGCTACAACACCAAAAATAAAACATGCTGTATGAGCCACTGACATGTAGATTGTGTTTAGATCTACACCATTTTACTATACTGAATTCACCCTCTTGACCTTTATTCATTACAAAACTGTGTGCTGGTCAATGCTGCACTGACCCTTGTCAATGTTTCTGTTGTACTGTCTTGTACTGTTTGCACACATGCACTTTATGTAGTACGGTGTAGCTCCTATGTAGTGTACTTAGTTCTGTGTTGTTGTTATTTAATTTTACTTTGTTACTGAAATAACAATAAAAGCTTCTTGACTTGCTGTGATTCTTTTTTTTACAGTACTCGAATCTGATTGGTCAGAAGGTCTGCATTGTTTTCTCATAACAGCACAAGCGGCTTCAACTGTAACATGAAA
>NC_080728.1:18362500-18407500 GCF_019097595.1 Hemibagrus wyckioides | reverse complement strand
ACGTCTGCAGGTTAGACCTAAAAACAACAACAACAACAACAATAATAATAATTTTCTGCTACTTATGAACTCTTAAGTTCAAGTAATTGTGATGTGTGCAAAAGTTTGTACACCCCAACTAAGCTCAGACTTCGTACAAAAGTTACAACCTATAAAATATACACACATTTTTCACCGTGAAACTGAATTGAAGGAATGTCAGAAAAGAGAGCAGACATGACAGAGTCCAAAGAGGCGTAGGAGAGAATGTCAACCTGTAAAACACATCCATCCACTCATCACCTCCTCTCCACTCCCACAGATGTTGCTCTGTCTTCCTCTGTGCTTGCTATAGTATATGTATAAATCCTATACCACTGTGTTTTCTCTCTCTCTCTCTCTCTCTCTCTCTCTCTCTCTCACACACACACACACACACACATATACACACACTGTTGCTTTGATTAATTTATACTGCCTCATGTAAAATCATTCTCCTGGCTTATGGCTTATTAAACATGAAAAAAAATATGCATGATTTAATATGGAATGCAGTGTGCTCATTCTCTGACCACAAGCAGGAACAAGCCCCAGCTTTCCCTAAAGCGAGAGAGAGAGAGAGAGAGAGAGTGAGAGAGAGAGAGAGAGAGAGATGATGGATCATTTGTCACTCAACAGACAGACAGACAGACAGACAGACAGACAGAGCTACACAAAGAGACAGAGAAAGCAAGATAGAGGGGTTAAGAACAAGACAGAGGGATTTACAGAGAGAAACAAACAGAAAGGAGAGAAAGAGAAATAAAGAGAGAAAGACAGATAGGCAGACAGACAGACAGACAGACAGACAGACAGAGAGACAGACACATAGACAGATAAAGCTACATAAAGAGACAGAGAAGGAAAAATAGAGAGGTTAAGAGCAAGATAGAGGGATATACAGAGCAGAGAGAAACAAACAGAAAGGAACGCGAAAGAGAGTGAGAGAGAGAGAGAGAGAGAGAGAGAGACACAGACAGACAGACAGACAGACAGACAAAGCTACATAGAGACAGAGAAGGAAAGATAGAGAGAGAGGTTAAGAGCAAGATAGAGGGATATACAGAAAGAAACAAACCGAAAAGGAGAGAGAGAGAGAGAGAGAGAGAGAGAGCAAGACAGACAGACATATATAGAGAGAGATAGAGAGTTAAATATAAAGACAAACAGGAAGAGAGAGAGAGACAGAGAGAGAGAGAGAGAGAGAGAGAGAGATACATATGGAGAGAGACAGAAAAAGAGCAAGATAGAGGTAGATATAAGGAGACAGACAGATAGAGAGACAGATGAAGAGATAAATATGTTGAGAGAGCACAAGAGAGACAAAGAGATGGGGAGAGACATACAAGCAGAGAAAGAGAGGAAGAAACATAAATACAGAGATACAGAGAGCAACTGGAAGAGAGATTTAGAGTGACAAGTGACAGACACACACAGACACACACAGACACACACACACACACACACACGCTTGGTAAATATGTTTTTTCCATTAAAACAAAGAGAAAAGGTAGAAATCAGCAAAATCCTGAACAAATGGGACGCCATAATCTCCATATGGTTTCGTACAACACCTGCAAAAAGCATTCATATTGCCAAGCGCCCCTTCGACCTTGCCATATCGCCTCGTTTTATTCCTGCCATAGACTCTGGAAGCTGCAGAACATTCCTCCCACTTAGCGGGGCTTTCAAAATGCGGTCTTGGCCTCATTTCATATGCACAGCTCAGTATGAGCTTTAGGAAGCCGGCCATCACTCCCTGCAGGGGAACCTGAGACAATGAGACAAAGATACAGTGAAAATATGAATTAAAATAAAATAAAAAATAGCCTAGACCAGTCTAATGGGACAATAGTACAAACTACAGTACACTATATCTAATATTAAAGAAATAACCTGATGATAATTAGTACATTTTCCTCCCGTAATGCCACATAATGACGGGTTGGACATCGACAGGCAGGAAACAAGTCCAACCTTGACAAATCAGGAGTAGATGATGATCATAGTTAATGAATGATCTTGTGAAGAAGGCATCAATACTATAGCCAGGTGATGAAGGATAGAATCAAATAAAAGCTTTGGGATTAAAAAAAAGGCCTGAGGGATGCAAGTAAAAATTAAGAAAGTTGAGATGATATAAGAGGTCACTGTGATCAGAGATTAGAGATAAATCAACAGGGTTGAAGTGTTTGGGCGTGGTCACAACCAAAAGCTTGTTTGCTTGTTTAAATATAAACTCTTCCAATATGGCCTCAGAAACACTGAAAAAAACCCAGATGAAGAAATAGCAGCAGTGATGTTACATGTTTTTTCGTGTAGTGTGTTTTGTCAACCAAACTACTAGGGACTTGCATAAGAACTCCCACTGCATTCTTTTACAATACAAAACTTTTCGTTCAATGTTTCCAATGTATATTAACTGACACAGTTGACCGTATGCTTAAACAGGAAGGAGTACACCAATCAGGCATAACATTATGACCAGTGAGAGGTGAAGTGAATAAGACTGAGTATCTCCTCATCATGGCACCTGTTAGTGGGTGGGATATATTAGAGGCAGCAGGTGAACATTTTGTCCTCAAAGTTGATGTTAGAAGCAGGAAAAATGGACAAGCGTAAGGATTTGAGCGAGTTTGATGAAGGGCCAAATTGTGATGGCTAGACCACTGGATCAGAGCGTCTCCAAAGCTCTTGTGGGGTGTTCCCGGTCTGCAGTGGTCAGTGTCTATCAAAAGTGGTCCAAGAAAGGAACAGTGGTGAACCGGTGACAGGGTCATGGGTGGTCAAGGCTCATTGATGCACGTGGGGAGCGAAGGCTGGCCCGTGTGATCCGATCCAACAGGCGAGCTACTGTTGATCAAATTGCTTAATGCTGGTTCTGATAGAAAGGGGTCAGAATACACAGTGCAGAACAGGTCAGGGCTGTTTTAGCAGCAAAAGAGGGACCAACACAATATTAGGCAGGTGGTCATAATGTTATGCCTGATCAGTGTATACGATCTACAGTAGGATCAATCCAGTGTTATTTTATGTTTGGAAATAAATAGAACTTAAACAACACCATTACTGAGGTGAATAATGACAATGAAAGTGAATGAAACCATTTAATTTTACAGGAAATCGTTTTTTGTTTGTTTCATTGATTTTTTGCATTCACTAAAGCTATGTATTTAAAAAAACACTGGGATTTTTTTTCTTGCACTCATTTATTTATTTATTTATTTGTTTGTTTGCTTGCTTGCTTGCTTGCTTTATTTACTGTTGATATTAGCAATTCTTAACATTCAAGGATTTGACCACCCTCATTTATTTTTCAAATATTCTGAAATATTTTCATACAATCATTCAAATGAAAATCTGTGCTCATCCTCCTTGTCCTGTCTGCTCCCTCAGACACTGTGAATCTCCAGATCCTCATTTCCACTCGTAAGGAGCTGATGTTTGTTCTGACCTGGTTCTCATCATATCTACAGGATTGATCATGAAGTGCTTCAGGTTCATCACCTCACATCCTTACAGCTGGAGTCCCTCAGGGTTCAGTATTTGGTCCACTTTTGTTCTTCCTGTATCCTACATCATTAAGTTCAGTGATGTGATCTCATGGTTGTCTTCTCACTGTGATGAGATCACATCAACCTCAAGATCCTGGAAGATTTCTTCTTCATATCATTACAAGAGCAAACTGTATTTCTGGCTAAAGAAAATCGACAAGCTTGGAATTTTCAGAATTGACCACTTCAGCTTTTTTTATTTTGGTCTTTTTTTCCAATCAGGTATTTACAGAAATTCAGTGTGCTGCTGCTCGACTGGTTCACAACGACCTGAAGTTCTCCCAACTAACCCCTCCTACTCAGGTCACCCATCTGGCTTCCTGTTGGAGCAAGAATCATACTCAAAAATCTTGTCTTTGCATTCCACGCATCAAAGTCTTTACACACCGGCAAGCCAGCTCAGGTCTTCATCCTCAGGGGTCCTGACATGTCCTTCTCTACTCTGAGGTCTAAACATGCTTGTTATGCAAGATTGTGTATCCTTTGGTGAAATTAGCTTCCACCTTCATTCTCACTGACCCTTCCACAAACGTCTAATTGTTTGAAGATCTTCCTTTTTCAACAGGGTCTTACTCTGAATTCACCATCATTTATATTAAATCTTGCTTTTTGGTTATTTGTATTATTACTTATTCTCCCGTTTGTTACTGATGGTACAGTAAATGATGACCCTTTTCTTACTGATGGTACAGTAAATGATGACCCTTTTCTTACTGATGGTTACACTAGCATTAAAAGAAAAAAAAATAGCATATGATTCTTCTATCATATTATACTATTAATCCTTGTAGATGCTTTGCATGCATTTTGTATCGCTGCATCATAAACTGTGATTAGCAGATCTAAAAGATAATGTCTGCTAAGTGAAAAATATTATTTAAAAAACTGTAAAAAACGTTAAATATATATATCTTACTGCAACGGACATATTGATTCTCAAAATATTCCTGTAAAATCATTTTGTATGATTTTTTATTTATTTTTTTTGTTTTAAACTTTTGTTCCAAGGACAAAATAAGGCATTGTAATTCCTTATATTAATATGTAAAATAATTCCTGTTTCTATTTATTTATTTGTTAATTTCTTTATTCATTTCTTTATTTATTTACCAATTCCAGTTTAAGTCTCAACCAAAAACCAAAAACTGTTTCTTCTACCCATCAGCTTTAGTATAAATATTTGTTTTTTGATTTTGTCTTAAATACCTGGCCAGTTGTTGTGTCAGTCTATAAACAAATCCCAAAGCGAGTGTGTTCATTTATTCTGTGCTGCACAACAGTGAGACGACTGAAAGCTCGAATTTCATACGTGGATAGAGAACATTAAATGCAGTTTTTTTGTTATTATTATTATCGCAATTTCCTTTACACAAAAGCTGTTTTTTCCCCAAGAGAGAGTCGACAAACAAACAGGCTATGGTTTAAACCTTCAAGTCATAAACTGGTACCTTCAGAGGATTAAGACTTTGTAGTAAAACTAATAAAAGTAATAAAGCAATAAAAAAAGTAATAAAAGAAATAAAACAACAACAATACATGAACACAAAATACAAAAAAATGTTTTAGAAAGCTTGTAATTTGTGCTCTCAGCATCAAAATAAATGCTTCTAATGGAATATATACAGTATCTGTTTGAGACCTAAGCTGTAAATTGTTCGAATATGATCAGGGTTTATAGAGTACATGGTGCAAGATGGTGGATCAGAGGATGTTTTCAGGAGGTGGAAAGCAACTGTACAACATGGAGGAAACTCAGATGGACATTAGGAGAACATGCACAGGAACCTGGATCCAATACAGCTATCCTACATCCTACATCCTTCACCACCGTTTCACGCATGGTCAAAACATATTACAGTAAATACTATAAATCATAATCACCGTCACTTATAATGAAAAGAAAACAGGAATGAATTAAGAAAAAGAAATGGGGGAAGATTAGACTGATAGAAATTGCATCAGAGTGTCAGATGAACCCTAGCGAAGATCTTCATTATAAAATAATATGGATGTGCTCATTACTACACTGGCAATAACGATAGTCACAGCCTACTCAATATACGTCTATATCAAGCGTCCAAGTGTTTCCTTTAATGTGAGTGCTTTACTTTCTCTCTGCTCTTTAGTAAGTGTATAATGTATAATTGTGTGATCCTGGAGACTCGATAGTACTCAACACGTACAGTATATTAATCACAGCAGTTACATTCCATTAACGCTTCATTATTCAAAGTGATACTTTTAATTAAATGAGTCACAACACCCGGACAATTCAAAGACGGCATTCCTGAATTAAAAGCAGAAAAAGGAAACGGAATGCAGCACCAGTTCTGACAGGTCATTCATCTTTGAAGTACTTCATCATCAGGGATTCTGTTATGTCTTAAAGAACGAAGATGAACCACATGGAAATCACGAACTCCATCGTTGTATAACGTTCAGGGCAAATATAAAGCATTATGAAGAAAATATATTAAAAGAATTTTCAATGATCATGTTCATGTGCACATATCGAAAAAAAAATAAACCTTAAACGTTATGCAAACCTATAGTTCATGATTTCCATGTGGTTCTTTCTTCTGAATGTCCCTCAACTACTGAATATCACTGATCTACTGAATAGCACTCATCTACTGAATATCACTCATCTACTGAATATCACTGACCTACTAGATATCACTAATATATTATCCCTTATATACTGAATATCCCTCATATACTGAATATCACTCACCTATTGAATAGCCCTCATATACTGAATATCCCTAATATACTGAATATCCCTCATATACCGAACATCCATCATCTACTGAATATCACTCATCTACTGAATATCACTGACCTACTGGATATCACTAATATATTATCCCTTATATACTGAATATCCCTCATATACTGAATATCACTCACCTATTGAATAGCCCTCATATACTGAATATCCCTAATATACTGAATATCCCTCATATACCGAACATCCATCATCTACTGAATATCACTCATCTACTGGATATCCCTAATATACTGAATATCCCTCATATACTGAATATCACTCACCTATTGAATAGCCCTCATATACTGAATATCCCTAATATACTGAATATCCCTCATATACCGAACATCCATCATCTACTGAATATCACTCATCTACTGGATATCCCTAATATACTGAATATCCCTCATATACCGAACATCCATCATCTACTGAATATCACTCATCTACTGAATATCACTGACCTACTGGATATCACTAATATACTGAATATCCCTCATATACCGAACATCCATCATCTACTGAATATCACTCATCTACTGAATATCACTGACCTACTGGATATCACTAATATATTATCCCTTATATACTGAATATCCCTCATATACTGAATATCACTCACCTATTGAATAGCCCTCATATACTGAATATCCCTCATATACCGAACATCCATCATCTACTGAATATCACTAATCTACTGAATATCACTAATATACTATCCCTCATACTGTATACTGAATATCACTAATATACTATCCCTCATACTGTATACTGAATATCCCTCATATACTGAATATCACTCATATACTGACTATCCCTCATACCGAATATTACTTATCTACTGAATATCAATCATTTACTGAAAATCCCTTATATACTGAATATCCCTCATCTACTGAATATCACTGATCTACTGAATATCACTAATATAATATCCCTCACATACTGAATATCACTTATCTACTAAATATCACTCATCTATTGAATATCCCTCATATACTGAATATCCCTCATACTGAATATCACTCATATACTGAATATCAGTCTTCTTCTGAATATCACCTATCTACTAAATATCACTTATATACTGAATATCCCTCATACTGAATATCACTCATATACTGAATATCACTTATCTACTAAATATCCCTCATATACTGAATATCCGTCATACTGAATATCACTCATATACTGAATATCACTTATCTACTAAATATCCCTCATATACTGAATATCCCTCATACTGAATATCACTCATATACTGAATATCACTTATCTACTAAATATCCCTCATATACTGAATATCCCTCATACTGAATATCACTCATATACTGAATATCACTTATCTACTAAATATCCCTTATACTGAATATCCCTCATACTGAATATCACTCATATACTGAATATCACTCTTCTTCTGAATATCACCTATCTACTAAATATCCCTCATATACTGAATATCCCTCATACTGAATATCACTCATATACTGAATATCACTTATCTACTAAATATCCCTTATACTGAATATCCCTCATACTGAATATCACTCATATACTGAATATCACTCTTCTTCTGAATATCACCTATCTACTAAATATCACTTATATACTGAATATCCCTCATACTGAATATCACTTATCTACTGAATATCACTTATCTACTAAATATCACTCATATACTGAATATCACTAATATACTGAATATCACTTATCTACTAAATATCGCTCATACTGAATATCACTCATACTGAATATCAATCATCTTCTGAATATCACTAATATACTATCCCTCATATCCTGAATATCACTCATCTACTAAATATCACTCATCTATTGAATATCCCTAATATACTGAATATGCCTCATATACTGAATATCCCTCATATACTGAATATCCCTCATATACTGAATATCACTCATATGCTAAATATCCCTCATTTACTGAATATCCAAACAACATATCTCACATAAACTACATAAATCACACCAATGAAAAAAGTACACACATGCAATTGGTTATGTGATTGCTTGCAAAATAATATTAAACGTAACCCAGTAAAGTGAGAAAAATAAAATTTTTCAAAAAAAATTTTTTAGCTGCATATTTCCATTCATTCATTTAGCACAGAACTGAAAGCATTTAAGTAATTCTAATTATTTTCCTTTTTGTCTAAAAATCACAGATGTTTTTTACTTAACAGCAATTTTTTCTTTTCTTTCTGAGGTCTTTTTCTCATATTCAAATTCATGAAGATTGTTAAAATCATTGTCTGGAGGAAAAAAAAAAACACCTTCATGAAAGCCTGCTTCCTAATTTTCCAAGTTTCATCTCAACACAAACTATGAACGAGGAGGAATGTTATTTCAAGAAACTATGGCTATAAATAATATACCGTTTAATTAATAGACCCCAAAGATCCAGAGCTCTTCAGGGTTTTAATGAATGCTATGCAAATAATTTGTCTACAGGCGACGTATTCTTATGAACGAATCCTCCTTAGACGATTAAACGCTATAATGCATCCTCTGAAACGTATAGAAAGACTGAACAAGTTTAAGATGAATGTCTGTGTACAAGCACTCAGATAAACAGCAGCCTGGCACAGATGTGATATAGAACTAAATATCAGAGTGTGGTAGAGGTATTTATGGTTGATGCTTCATTGTGATTTTTGTATTCTGTTGTAATCATATATGTAAACATTGGTGTTAAGCTGTTGTTAATTTCTACAGTTCTCTAATGTCATTATTCCTTTGAGAAGCTAGCAGCTGATATCACCTTAGGACATTGCTAGCACAGTTACAATGAACATTAAAGACCTTAAACAAAAGGGAAAAACAAACAGTCTTCTCTATTAGCGCCTAAAGACAAAAAGAACAAGAGCTTCTTTTCTCGTTCAACATTTTGCAATGAGAATCCAAGTAATCATGACCGAAAGTCCCAGAATGCAGCACAGCTGTACGCAGAGCTTATGGCAGAGTTACGCCTTGGCTGTGTAGCAAGCAAGGAGCTGGTGTTGTTAGTGGTATTAGCATTAAAGCATGGACAGAGTAAAGGATTAAATGACGCTCTCTTTAGGTTGAGATGAAGCAAGGGCTAATGCAAGATCGACTAAAGGTTGTAACTTGTCATTTCTGACCCCTGACTAGTTAAACAAAACCCTTCTAGTTTTAGTATGAAAATCAGGACGGTCTCCTCGTCCCCGAGTTCAGCAAGTGACATCAGATCAGTGTGGCTGTATGTCTATAACACGGTCTACGTGGTTTTGAGGAAGAAAATATAAATATATATACAATATAAGTCACAGATATCAAGCTGGCTTGCTGCTAAAAAAGGATGAGCATAAAGCCGTTTGAATTTTTTTCCCACTTTGTAGAACAGGCTAAAAGGGACGAAAATAATGGCGAGGTCTGACTTCTTACTTTTGAAATAAGTGGAATGCAGCATAAATCCCACTAAACGTTTATCAGCAGGTAGTCAAACAGCATTATGGGGTAATGTAGGAAGAAATACAGACAAAAAAAAAAAGCAAAAATGATCTCAGTATTTTATTAAAAAAAACAAATCACAGATGACACTGAAGACCGTGTGGTAATTATAAAGATTGCATTGTTATTTCAATGATCTCACACACACAAGCCTTTCTTTCAGCTTCTGACAGGTACCCGAAGCCTGTGATGCCCCCTGCTGAGGTGTTTAATACGAGTGAGGAGTGAAGATTGAAGATTGTTGGGAAGGTTATGCCTGCAAGCTGCATTCTGCCGCATTGTTGGCCTGTCTTGTCTGAAACTGCCTCTGAATTATAAGATCATTATAACAGCTGCTGGTTTGAGGCTATGACACTGACAGATGGCCAAGTGTGTGAATGTGTGCAAGCTCACACACAGACAAACACTCACACACTGCATCTAGATTCCAGCAGGCTTTTTAACACATTTAATCACCAATTATCAGCTATGTATCTATCTGAATCAAAAAATCCTACATTACAGTTTGGGTCATTATAAGCACACTCATCGGTGAGACAACAGATTTAAGTTATAGTGCTCTATCATCATAAAACATTACCAGAGTTTAAGTTTTATATGTGTGTAATATAATATAATATAATATAATATAATATAATATAATATAATATAATATAATATAATATAATATAATATAATATAATATAATATAATGAATTAAAAATTATTACCTTACTCATTTATTTTCAATTTTTGGTATTATTTCAGTGTTACTACATAATTTCTAAGACTATATTAAAATGGAATAATTTCTGTGGTCAGTCACCTGACCACCTGACCTACTGATCTATAGTTCAGGACATCAGGACAGGGTAAGCTGCTGCTTTAAGGTTTTATATCACTACTTTCACCATGAGCTACCCATGAAGGAGCGGAGGAATTTAACTCTGACGTTCTGCACAGGTTCTGGAGTCTATTAGAATACACGTGTGTCTTCTTTTACCTTCTATAAACCCATTCCTATTCCCTTTTCCTCTCTCCTACGACTATCCCTCATCCACCTGTCCTGCCTGCCCTGTCAGCTGTTGCTTGGATCCGGATTCAGTGGCCTTGCGTCCCTGTGGGATGGGGGGAAGAATGGGTTTGGCCTTGGAACCTGGACGTCCCGGAGACGAGACCAGCTCGGGAGCTGAACGTGATGAATCTGGGCTCAGACCTGGCTCCATGTGATCTGCAGGGAAAGAAATCACTAGAGTAAGGTCCAAAAGTACTTAAAATAATGTCATTCTTCATGAATATCAGAAAAAATAAATGGTACAGTAGATTTCAAAGAATTTTTAGAATCTAATTTTAATCAGATGCTTTCATTCTGCAATGTCTTCGGTTTTAGACAGAATGGTGCGATGTAGCATTTGCATTAATATTGAAATGTTCATGCGTTTAGAAAGTGATCAAATCTCAGAGGGAATACTTTTAGCAGTAAATTATTCGATTTTTTATTTTTTTAAAACATAGCACTGTTGAATTCTCAAAGCTGATTGGTCAGAAGGCATTGATTAATTTACTATAATGGCAACTTTGACAATAGTTCTGGCTGTAATTCAAATCAGTGGAATCGGTAACACGCTTGTTATAAGTTCAATTCAACTCAATTTTATATGCGCTTTTAACAATGGACATGGTCTCAAAATGGCTTTACAGAACATAAGAAACATAGTACAAAAGTCCAAGATTAATGTTGGACAAAATCATCCCCAGTGAGCAAGCCTGTGGTGACTATGGCAAGGAAAAACTCCCTTAGATGTTAGGAGGAAGAAACCTTGAGGAACCAGACTCAAAAGAAGGAAACCCATCCTCATTTGGCTGAAACCAGAGAGTGTGATTATAAATTATTCTAAACACCGGAGACTGTGATTATGAATGATGTCCTTTCTGCAGTCATAAACAGTCAGTTGGAGTTGTGTGATGCAGATACAGCATATGTAGAATGGCATTTTGTGTACTGTCATCTTAAGTCACTACATTTCTACAGTAACAGCTAACAGACAGAATTGTTTGCGGGCTGCTCCGCATACACACATTTAAAAATGTTCTCTGAGGAGATGTTTATGTATCATATATGGCAGAAGTCTATGTTTTAAGTTGTGAGGAAGGTTTCCATACAGAAGAGTTTAAGCTTTGCTGTTTCTCAGTAACATTAAGAGAGAGAGAGAGAGAGAGAGAGAGAGAGAGATGCTAGTCTGAAAATGACATTTTTATAGCCAACTTGTTTCATGGACGTTCCACAACATTAAGCACGACTACAAAACAATAAAACATACAGTGTGTCTTTCTTTACTCAATAAAAATTGTAATAGTTGACAAATTGTGGTATAAGAGAATTAAGACTCATTGCCCAAGACTCATTGCATCATTTTTACAATTAATTAATTTCCTTACTCTGAAAAGCTCATTTACTCACAGAAAATCTGGAACTTTGTTTAGGTCAGAAAGATGATCTTAATAAATCAAGTAAATATCAATTTAGTATACTTTTTTGACAGATGATAAAGTAGAAAGTTCTTGGTGGTGGATTTTATAACCATAATATTAGTTTCAGGAATAAGCATGTTCACCTAAAAGATGATCAGCATTAACAGTTAACTCCTTTGTGCTGATTAAAATCACCAAATGTCATTAGTAGTAAATTTAAAACTTTTGTTTCTAAGAGGTCGTCACAGAGGTAAGTGTGGCTCTTGCCTTTGAGTGTTTCCAGGTTTTGCCCCAACAGGGAGACATCCAGAGGCTCCACCTTTGGCCCTGACCCTGCATCCAAGCCATCAGCTGGGCTTCCCACAGAGAGTACCCCTGCTGAGCTGTTCATGGACAGGCCAGAACTGGCGCAGGATTCCTCTGAGCTAAAACAGAGAGAGAGAGAGAGAGAGAGAGAGAAGAGAATATACTGTACTAGTATGTAGATTCCTTTTAATTTGATCTGTCTGCTCTTTACTAACTAAGGTGTTTATTCCTTGAAGGAAAGTTTTCACCCCCTGCAGTGTATAAGGAACCCTCTGTGGCCTCAGTGTTCACTTTTGCCCATTAATGAAAAGAAACAAAAGTTGCAGCAACTCATTACAACTCCCAGGACTATTCCTAACAGACTAAATTAGCACATGTTTAAATATCTCGGAGCTATGCATATTTCACACGTGTAGCTGTGAGTTCTCGGGTTTTGCAAGCGGACCCAGAAGAGCAACACAAACACTGACAGCTATAAATTTGCATTTATGTATATTTCAGACACATCCTATCCCTGCCCCAACCTCCATCCAATGCTTCTCTTACCCTTGCTGAGAGCCTTGAAACTTGGATAAATAAAAACATACACAAAAAACAGTCAAATGCTTGGATTTATTGCAGAAATAATATTTTGTATGGAGAATAATGTGTGTGGGGAAGTAATAAAAAAAAAACTTGTTTAAATCTAAAAAATAACATATGCTGGATGCACAAGGTTTTGAAGGTAAACAGGATAAGTGCACTTCACAGGTTAGAGGTCAACAGGTCATTCTGCGTGCTGTGTACCTGCTGTCCACGTTACGGTCACCGGATTGAGAATGAGGGGTCAGTAAGGATGGAGCGGTATGAACATATCTGCAACATACAAACACACACATACAAAATAATAATAATAATAGTAATAATAATAATGGACATATATCCATGTATATAAGACTAAGACCAAAAGCCATATCCCAGCTGAGGAAGTTGGGGTCAGAGCACAGGGGCAGCTATCCTGAAGCAGAGAGGGGGCAAACTGGCAGAGCTGGGGCTTGAACCCTGAACTTCCGATCAACAACCAAGCACCTTAACCTCTTGAGCTACTACTGCCCTATGGACTATGGACAATCCATATTGTCATGCTGCTATATACTGTGTATATACAGGGGTTGGACAATGAAACTAAAACACCTGGTTTTAGACCACAATAATTCATTAGTATGGTGTAGAGCCTCCTTTTGCGGCCAATACAGCATCAGTTCGTCTTGGGAATGACAGATACAAGTCCTGCACAGTGGCCAGAGGGATTTTGAGCCATTCTTCTTGCAGAATAGTGGCCAGGTCACTACGTGATGCTGGTGGAGGAAAACGTTTCCTGACTCGCTCCACCAAAACACCCCAAAGTGGCTCAATAATATTTAGATCTGGTGACTGTGCAGGCCATGGGAGATGTTCAACTTCACTTTCATGTTCATCAAACCACTCTGTCACCAGTCTTGCTGTGTGTATTGGTGCATTATCATCCTGATACACGGCACCACCTTCAGGATACAATGTTTGAACCATTGGGTGCACATGGTCCTCCAGAATGGTTCGGTAGTCCTTGGCAGTGACGCGCCCATCTAGCACAAGTATTGGGCCTAGGGAATGCCATGATATTGCAGCCCAAACCATCACTGATCCATCCCCATGCTTCACTCTGGGCATGCAACAGTCTGGGTGGTACGCTTCTTTGGGGCTTCTCCACACCGTAACTCTCCCGGATGTGGGAAAGACAGTGAAGGTGGATTCATCAGAGAGCAATACATGTTTCACATTGTCCACAGCCCAAGATTTTCGCTGCTGGCACCATTGAAACCGATGTTTGGCATTGGCACGAGTGACCAAAGGTTTGGCTATAGCAGCCCAGCCATGTACATTGACCCTGTGGAGCTCCCGACGGACAGTTTTGGTGGAAACAGGAGAGTTGAGGTGCACATTTAATTCTGCAGTGAGTTGGGCAGCTGTGGTTTTATGTTTTTTGGATACAATCCGGGTTAGCACCCGGACATCCCTTTCAGACAGCTTCCTCTTGCGTCCACAGTTACTCCTGTTGGATGTGGTTCGTCCTTCTTGGTGGTATGCTGATATTACCCTGGATACCGTGGCTCTTGATACATCACAAAGACTTGCTGTCTTAGTCACAGATGCGCCAGCGAGACGTGCACCAACAATTTGTCCTCTTTTGAACTCTGATATGTCACCCATATTGTTGTGTACATTGCAATATCTTAAGCAAAATTGTGCTATTACTCTGCTAATTAAACCTTCACACTCTGCTCTTACTGGTGGAATGTGCAATCAATGAAGATTGGCCACCAGGCTGGTCAAATTTAGCCATGAAAATATATATATACTGTATATATATATATATATATATATATATATATATACACTATACACTATATTGCCAAAAGTATTCGCTCACCTGCGAATATGACATCGGTCCACCCTTTGCAGCTATAACAGCTTCAACTCTTCTGGGAAGGCTGTCCACAAGGTTTAGGAGTGTGTTTATGGGAATTTTTGACCATTCTTCCAGAAGCGCATTTGTGAGGTCACACACTGATGTTGGATGAGAAGGCCTGGCTCTCAGTCTCCGCTCTAATTCATCCCAAAGGTGTTCTATCGGGTCGCACTATGCGCCTCAGCATCCGCTGACCCCGCTCCGTCAGTTTACGTGGCCTACCACTTGGTGGCTGAGTTGCTGTCGTTCCCAAACACTTCCACGTTCTTATAATACAGCTGACAGTTGACTGTGGAATATTTAGGAGCGAGGAAATTTCACGACTGGATTTGTTGCACAGGTGGGATCCTATCACAGTTCCACGCTGGAATTCACTGAGCTCCTGGGAGCGACCCATTCTTTCACAAATGTTTGTAAAAACAGTCTGCATGCCTAGGTGCTTGATTTTATACACCTGTGGCCATGGAAGTGATTGGAACACCTGATTCTGATTATTTGGATGGGTGAGCGAATACTTTTGGCAATATAGTGTATATATATGTGTGTGTGTTTACAAACATATATGTTATTAGATACCTGGTTTTTACAGTTTGCACATCAAATTCCATTTAGATTCGTTCCATGTTTTTCAGCGCTATGTGTCCTGTCTTGTGTTGTTTTTTGTACTTCCTGTTTTTGCACTGTCTTGTCTTTGCACTGTTTGCCCCTGGTTGCACATATTGTACACACATTTATGTAGCTAGGACAAACTTCCTGTGTTGTTGTTTCTGTTTCGTAATTTTATGTTGTATGTTTATGTAGCACCAGGGTCCTGGAGAAATGTTGTTTCACTATGTACTGTGTCAGCTATATGTGGTTGAAATGACAAGAAAAGTTTTAAAATATTAAAGTTTTTCCATTTATTATACCATGTATGGTTTAGCTTAAACCAACTGAATTCAAATGGCCAATCAAACAGGTTTGGTTAATAACAACACAATATATGGTCAAATGTATGTCAATATCTAACCATCAGACACATACATGGTTCTATCCAAACTAACTGTAGCAATAAAATAAATACTGTAGCATTACAGTTTCCCTTCACTGCAACCAAGAGCCCCTGTGCACAAAGCCAGCTCCAGTGTTAAGACTGGAGTGCACAGAGCCCTGACCTCAACCCTACTGAACACCACTGAAATGACCGGGAACATCTGAGCTCCAGGAGCGGAGGTAATTATAGCATTAAAGGGGAACTAGCTCTAGAACAGGATGTACAAATAGAATATGGGTGTGATGGTCAGACCACAACACTGAAATCAAATCAGCAATCATCAACCATATCAGAAAACTGAAGTATCTAAATTGTTATGCTGATTACAAAAATGAAGGTATTAAAATGTTGCTCTTTATTTGTAGGAAGATGTATAAATCTCAGAAAAGATGGTATCATCAAATAAAATACCTACAGGATAAATAATAAATTCTTTGCTTTATCCCTTTAATCAAGAGCGTATCCTGGGAATGCTGGTGTCCATTGCATGGCATCACACACACTCACACACTCACACACACCTGTATGCACAGAAACGCCCGTAACAATTTTCACCACCAGTGCTAAAGATGCTGATGCCAGGTTATGGCAGTATGAGCCAATATTTACATTTTCTACTGTACTACTGTACCTTTTAAAGAGCTGTGTGTAAGCCCTGGGAATCTTACCCACCAGGGCTTCTCGAACCATCTGCTGTCTCCGATGGATAGATGCCAGTTCCTACAACACAAGCACAGCGAGCCAATCCCTACAGGCACTGAAATTTATCCAAACATAATCGTGATTTTCAAAGCATTTCACTTTTTGCACCGTGTAACCATTCATCATTAATTTTTTACTTTTGTTTATTCTCTGTGACTCACTGCTGAGGTTTTCTGAGGCAGCAGCCTGGCTTGGACTTTGTAGTAATTCTGGCTGTAGACGTCTGTGGGGTTGGCTTCTATCTTCTTGGCTGCAGTAGACTCACCACCCTCGTCTGAAACACACTCACACACACACACACACACACACACTTTCAATTCATATATTTATATGCAACCAAGTGACCACAAAAAACGCAATATTGTTTCATCTCAAAAACAGCACAGATATCGTGGCACATGCATTTCTATGACAGTTACATAAAATAATCCACTTGTAGGCTTAGTGAGTCTACAGAATAAAAAGGGGTCTGTAAAATTAACGTTTGAGTTTTATGTGAAAACATTCCAGCTATTAAAATTGCTGGGTTGCTTTTAACTTTGGGAAGACACACTGAGCTTTTGGACGAAAAAGCTTCTTATATTAAAATAAAGCAGTTACTTTTGCTCAGGATTTTTGCAGTTCATACCAATAAATCAGTTCATATGTGCCGATAAATCAGTTCATATGTGCAGAGAAATCAGTAAATTAAAATACAAACCATCTGTGGACATTGCTAGAAAAATGTCTCCTCTAAGTAAGGTAAGAATTTAATAAAAGGATACCACAGTGCAGTTTAACTCTTCTCTCTCACTGGTCTGAAGGTGCACTTTATTTTTATATATAACAACTTGTTCCACAACATGAAATTATAAACTACAAACTACATAACACGACAATAACACATTTTGAGATGTGGCGCTATAATGAAATAACACACTTTGGGGTGACAATAATCCGATGTGAATTGTGTGTTATTTTGTACATACGTAGCTGTGCATTAGAGCTGCAGGATTATTGATTAAATAGTCGTTTTTTTTCAGGCTTAGAATTGCTATCACAATAACCACTCTTGATTTTGTTTGTATGAAGCAATATCCACAGTAAGAAACAAACTGTAACAAACTGATTAAACTGAATGAGTTTTACCTGCGGTGGTGTTTTGCGGTGTATCTCTAGTGTTCCATTCACCTTCTTTCTCCTGCTCCTCCAGACCCAGATATTCTTTTATTAGCTGTTTCAGAGCGCTGTATGCCTGTTTGCGATCATCTAATAGTAAAAGGTTTTAAGGTTAGCTCCTAAACCTTAAAATGTAATTGAAAAATATCTTGTGTGAAAACACATTATGTACTGCCAAAACTTTGGAACACCCCTCCAGTGTTGTTTTTCAGGGGTTGGGCTCGGCCCCTTAGTTCCAGTGAAAGGAAATCTTAATGCTTCAGCTTCATACCAAGACATTTTGGACAATTTCATGCTCCCAACTTTGTGGGAACAGTTTGGGGATGACCCCTTCCTGCTCCAACCTGACTGCACACCAGTGCACAAACCAAGGTCCATAAAGACATGGATGACAGAGTCTGGTGTGGAGGAACTTGACTGGCCTGCACAGAGTCTTGACCTTAACCTGATAGAACACCTTTGGGATGAATTAGAGCGGAGACTGAGAGCCAGACCTTCTCGTCCAACATCAGTGGCTGACCTCACAAATGCGCTTCTAGAGGAATGGTCAAAAATTCCCATAAACACACTCCTAAACCTTGTAGAAAGCCTTCCCAGAAGAGTTAAAGCTGTAAAACTCCATATTACATTCATGTGCATGTAAAGGCAGACGTCCCAGATTTGGCCTGAATCACAGTCTCTAATTAATCTAATTTAACTGTCCAAAATGTCTTGGTATGAAGCTGAAGCATTAAGAGTTCCTTTTACTGGAAACCCAACACCTGAATTCAATGATTTGGAGGGGTGTTGAAAACCTTTGGCAATATAGTGAATCACACACATAAGCAGCTACATTAAAAGGCAGTAAATGACTTCAGTGAAGCTGCTTTAATAAAAGTCTTTTGTATGTGAGGAACTTTTTGTTCAGTGGTTGTGAGAATCCAAGAGAGCCGCACGCTCGCAGTACAATTGTTTGCATTTAATTATGTGACTACACACTCCTAATAAATTTAATAACGATTTAAATGGTACTTAATTCATCAAACATTAAAATTCCCACCACAGAGGATCACGCTGTCGAAGAAGCCAGGCCGCTTTCTGTTGATTTTGGCGTAGAGCTCAATCCGTGACACGGCTTTCTCTATCTGGGCGTCAGTGTAGAAGCTTCTGGCCTTCATGTGTGAAATGTAGTCTTCGGTTTTTGTCGGGATCAGCAAGATGTATCTGGGCTCGAAGTATGAGGTTTTCAGACTAAATACACCCTGTGGTTAGGAAATAGAAACACAAACAGTTTACAGAATAAGGGTTTATTTTAAAAAAAAATTATAATATATGCTACAGTTAGTCATGCCATTTTATAATTTTAAAATCTTTAATAAATATTAATGATTGCTTTTTAATTGTGTACATTTATATACATTACAAGCATGGCATTATGATGACCAGCTATTAAAGGAACTACATTAAATTATCCCGCAGGGCTTCTGAATTCTCAAATCTGATTGGTCAGAAGGTGCAAATTAATGATATGTAAAATTCATTTTCTATAACAGCAGCTTGTGTTGTGTGTGTTATTGTTTCTATAGCAACCATGTGTAATGTTTTCTATCAACAGACATCTGAAGACCAATGGGTGTTTTCTACCATGGTATTTTGCACATTGTGGGTTCTAAGTAACATGACAAGTGTATTTTTCCATTATATGAAAAAATACAAAAGAGAGAAAAAAAGGGAATATCTTTATAGCTGCTATAAGTAAAGAGGGACAGGAACACCTCACCATCCTTTTTTATAGTATAGTATAGTTTTTATAGTTATATAAAATATTAGACTTTATGATAAAAAAAGGCTCATAATGAAATGTTACAGAAATACTTCTTGTTCCTGTCTTCCTGGTTTATCTACTTCTCAAGTGTGACAACAGATTTGAGTTTGTTTAAACTGATTTCTCACAGATTTGCATCCAACGTGGAAACGATTTTTATGTTTCCTAAGCAGAAGGTCCAACATAAAGGAATGCCATTTGGCCGTGTTATCCGTAGTGTACCTCCAGCTCCATATGAACACAGCAGGCTAGCCCCTCTCTGGCCACGCTCTCGATGGCCTCTCGAGACAACCCATACCAGTTCCCTCCATACTGCATCGTCTGCACAAAGTAACCCTAAAAGAGAAAACGAGTCAGACTGAAAAACAGATAAAGAGTAGTCTGTGCTCTACTGTAAGCATGTGCTATGCCTCAAATTCATCTGTGAAACAGATCGTTTCTTGGATGTTCCAGACGTCAGTGTGTACTCAAATCTTTAAACGGAAGCAGCTCTGCTCACATTTTCACACCGCTAACCTCTGACCTGGCCGACTAGCATCTGGATCTGGTTGGGGATTTGAGTGTAAAGCCTTTTCTCTACCAGAGAGGGTAATACCATAAAGTTCATTGTTATTCACTGGATGAGGTGGCATTAAAACACAAATACAGATTACAACCATATGCTAATCCTTTTTATTATTTCACTTTAACAGACCCTGAAATAAGCATTAGCTGAGCTCAGGAGAGTCGGCGATTGAGATTAATTTGCTGAATGCCAGATGGCTGCGAGGGCGACGGCCGCACACATCTGGGCCTGAGTGATACGAGGCCAGGCTGGTCTGTAACACTCACCTGAGATTTTCTCCTCTGTCCTTGTTACATATGCTTACAATCACACTTCAAAGGAGTTCAGCACTAAATCAACCAGCGACCTCGATTTATCAAACCCGCTGGAACTTCTAATAGGCAAAGCTTTAAGCTACCAGAGCGCCGGACAAACAGATCATGTGTGACGTTCTGCCTGTCATCTCGTTCAAACGTTTAGCATGTCATCATGTTTACAGCTCAAGTTCAAACAAACACAAGCACTTTCTTGTTAGTCTGCTGGATCCACACTTAATGTCATGCCGCGATAGTTGATATCACAAGAAGATTACACTTGAACAAGGTCAAAGATCAATATTTTGAACCAGGGACACATCACATCAGTATCATTTTTTCACTGAGTACATTTAGTTCAGCACTCGTCGATATCCTACTTAGTATTAATCAATCATGGATGTCACAGAACATATTATTTATCTCTACATGTTTCCCCAGGTTAGATATTGACCATGAAATGTGAACCATGTGTTTACATGATCTTAGACCACTAGGCTCATTCTTTATAATGCTAGCTAGCTCATCTGTATTAGCTTGGTTACCTTTGGATGGAGCTGGGTTGCAGTGGTTTCATTTTACTCCAGAAAACCATGCACGTGTTTACGACTTAAAAATATAAAATTATTGTCTGTGCGCTTTTCTTACTATATTATCTCCTTGGCTGATGGTATTCTTAATCCTTGACCTAGTGAACCTGTATTAATGAACCTGTATTTACTGATAAAGACTTAAAAGCATGTCTTTAAGTCGCTTTTGATAAGGATGTCTGCGAAATGTAATAACAAAAATTTGTTATTTATCACCAGATGTAATACATGCTATGAGTTAGCTGTTTCCAGTATTGGTGTCAAACCTCCCCTTTTTTGAGCTTGTTATGGAAAACAGTTCTGTAAAATGTCTTGTATTTAATAATTCTGTATATCATCAAAAGGATTTTCATCCACAATGGCTGCTCAGGTGCTTGTTCAGTCTCTTGTCTTGGCAGGTCTACATCTGAACACAATTCGTCCTCTGCAAATTATCCAAAATGCAGATGTGTGATTTGATTCCACCCTCCCAAAGTTTTCCCACACGTTCCTCTGCTGGCTTCCGGTAGCTGCATCAGATTCAAAACACTGACGCTTGCCTACAAAGCCAAGAATGAGCCAGCTCCCTCTTACCTCAAAGCTCTTATTACTCCTCACACTGCACCTCGATCCTTCAGATCTACAAGCACTGCTCGAATATTCCACCATCTCTTAGAGTAAGAGGTAGGTATTTGTCAAGACTCTTCTCTGTTCTGGCTCCGAGGTGGTGGAATGAACTTCCCCTAGATGTCCGAACAGTTGAGTCACTGACTGTCTTCAAACGACGGCTGAAGACCTATCTCTTCCTGAAGCACTTAAACTAGCTCTTATTTTCCCTGTTTGTTTTATGCATTACAAAAAAAGAAAAGAAAAAAAAATAACTGTGCAAATTGTGCTATATTTCCTCCCAACCGAGTTTTTAGGCTGATGGTATCCTAAGTCTGTGACTTAATGTATTCATTGATAGAGACTTCAAAGCACTTTTGTACATCGCTCTGGATCTCTGAGTCTGCCAAATGCCAGAAATGTAAATGTAAATGTAATAAGGGGAGTATGTTATCTGTCTGAAATACTTTGATTCAAGCAATGTGGGCCAAACTACCTTTCCCCTGGCATCTCCCTAAATATTTTGAAAAGACTTGAATACATTATTCTGATATCCCCCAAATTTGTGACGCACCATATGTGTCATGTTTTGAAATTCTTCATTTTGGACAAAGTGGTAGTCACAGCCATCTTCCTCTCCAAAATAGGGCCCTCTGGTGGTGTGGCAAGTCCTAAAACAGACACAGCATGTATTTATCTTCAGCTGAGATAGATAGATAGATAGATAGATAGATAGATAGATAGATAGATAGATAGATAGATAGATAGATAGATAGATAGATAGATAGATAGATACTTATTCATCCCAATTTACAACGTTGTTTATTTGTTTATACAGATATAAACATTCATTCAGAGGTAACTAGCACTTACCCATAACCAAAGTAGTCACTATATTCATGACACAGCTTATGGGCCAGCTCCCGCTTTCCACATGCCTGTGGCCCTGTCAGGACCAGCATGGGGTATGGAGTGTCCAGACTGGGAAGAGTGCTGGATATTAAACAGACAGAAAAAGTAAACATTTACAAATTTGCCTACTTATGCCCTTCTGTGTCTCTTTTAAAGTGGTGTCCATTGTTAATCTCAATTCCGAGCCACACTACCCTTTTCTATAAGTAGAAAAGGGTGATTATAATATTAATTCAACCAATGACACCTGTCAAAGATAGCTTGAGGCTGTATGTGCTGGTACATCACGTGGTTCATGTGATCTCTAGCTGCCACCAACTCCAGAGATGGATCGTACTTGTTCACAGCTGAAACCTAAAATCAAGAGATAGAGGCTAAGCCAAGCCAAAAGCAAGGCAAAATCTATAATTATTTACAGACAAACCTGTTGATCATTTCTTACAGATTTTAGGTTATAAAAGAACCTTACAGACCCCGTTGGTGCTGTAAACAAAAATAGATGCGTGAACATCTTGGTTGCAAAATGACCCACATAGCCTAGCCACCTGGTGCTACTTGTTTAATCAGACTGAAGAAACTATCCAGAATTTTATTTAGAAATTGAATTTTCATTAACTTAAATGTTATTTACTTATAATTATGTTCATGCACTAAAAGGGATTCTTATAACCTGGCCATCCATTCAGTGGCTAAGTGATGCCTTGTGGTAGCCAAGCCTGCAACGTTTATACCATATTCCCTTACCCTCCACTTTATTAGGAACACCTGTACACCTGCTCATTTATGCAGCAATCAGGTGGCAGCAGTATAATGTATAAAATCATGCAGGTTGATGTCGAGAGCTTCAGTTAATGTTCATAAGATGTTTCATGGCTGTTGGTGCCAGATGGGCAGGATTCAAAAATTCTGTCTGATTTGATAGTGTATGGTAAAAGTGAATGAAATACTATTGATTCTAAAACCAACCAGCACAATACAACATCTTAGAAAATAAATTCTCGCACTGCTCTTAAAAATCATCATACGTGCCTGCTATGTTTTCACTCAGGGGTCTATAAGCTTATAAGGGGTCTAGAAATTGTAAAACTGTATTTCCATTTAGCATTTAAACCATTTTAAATGTCAGTATTAGTTCCATGACTGTTACGATCAATTGTAGAACAGAAATATAATGGGATGTTATAATATATACTAGAATTACCTTTTCCTCAACAGTCACGGGTCGCTCATCCATAACAGTGAGGTGATTAAGAATGAAAATCACAGCCAGTCTGTAGTCGGGTTGTTCCTTCAGCAGATAAGAATGAAACTGAGCATTAAAATCACTAACTAAAACTGAAACTGATGAAGGACTAGAGGACGAAGCAATAATTTGTGACTGTGCATGTATAAATCCCAACCAGGTAGGTGTGTCAAATAAATCAGCAAGTACAGTAGTTTCACGCCATGACACTGCCCCTCCTGTACTAACGGTGGTTTTATGATACTTATAATACAACTTTGAACATCCTGAAGAGCATCATTAATTCCAGTGCTAAAAAAATGGAAGCTGGTACAGCTCCACTTAAGAAGACAATCTAACAAAACTCACTGACTGGATAAAGTGGGTATTAGTCAGAGAAGCATCCAGGAGACCAAAGATTTGGTTAGAACCACTGCTCAGAGGGGAGAAGCTGATCACAGGACAATCATAGCACAGATCCTTGACAAATCATACGCAATGCCATTTGGAGTTTGCCGAAAGACACGAGGAATTTTTGAAAAATTGTGGAAAAGAATTCTCTGGTCTGACAGAACATATTGACTTTGATACTGTGTTTGGTGGAATGTTCTCACCCCACCAAACACCATCACCACAGTGAAGCATGATGGTGGCAGCATCATGTCAACCTTTAGCTTTGGGAACTTCTCAGTCTAAGCCCCTCTTTACCATGCGACAGAATTGTTTTTGACTTTATGTGCTAAGAGTACAAAAATATTACTTACTTGTATTGGGTTTCTCTTGAGATTCAGTTCTCTCAATAGCAGAAGGTATTGCACATGTGTGCACTCTTTGATCTCACCAATCTAACATTTAGTTTAAAAAAAAACAACACACACACACACACACACACACACACACACACACACATGAAAGGATACTGACATAAGCAATTAGAAGGTCATTTTCATTTAAAATCTAATTACCATATTGCTTTCAAGATTGATGTTTCCCAGGAGGTGAAGGTCCTGAAGTCCAGACAGGCTTTGAATTCTGTTAGAGGACAAGTCCAGGATCTGCAGACTCCGGAGTGTTTGTAAATTCTCAATCTTCTTGATCAGATTCCCCTTCTGTACATAGAAAGGATAACCTCAAATCAGAGTGAGGCCTAAAAACAATCATGAAATATAAAAATATCATGATATGTAGACTAGTTTGGTGCAGGTAGATGTGGGTGAATCATGTAACATGAAAACAATCCAAGGCAAAATTAACCAAAAAACAGTAGTATTATATTGTGTCAGTTATCATAAAAGCTACGTTTGTCAAATTTGATGTAACTAACATAACTAGGCCAAATGACATGAGTTTGTGTCATAATACTGTCTAGGGTGAAATGACACAAAGGCACATCTGATGATTGACTTCTTAACTCGTGACCCATGACCAGCATGGGGTATGGAGTGTCCAGACTGGGAAGAGTTCATTCATAACAGCATGACGTTATGATGATGATGATGATGTGACAATTGACACCTGTTGTAATAAACATTTACGAATTCATATCTGTTATCGTACACCCCTCTGCACAAAGCCCTTCAGAAAAGTGTTCCCAGTTCTTCTTAGACAATGCCAATGTGCACTGTTAGCATTTCCTCTATTATATCCAGGGAACAGCTGGTACAACATGCTAATAATTCAGGGGCTTTCCAAACCTCTCACTGACCCCCTCTCCTCCTGTCATCCCACTCCCCAGCCCTCCAATGGCAGCTCTGAGCCATTTTGCCAAACCTAGCCCTTATGCCCTACCCTTCACAAGCCCTGCTTGGCAGAGAAATGCGGAAAGTGGGGTAGACACTGGCCACGAGGCAGCCCGGATGCTCCGGTGCCAGGGTGTGACGAGGTGAGAGAGAAGTTACCCGACAGGAGCACGCTGCTCAGTGTTTCACTCTAGCCCAGAGGCCAGCAGGTTCAGCACGTCACTGTGTGTGTGTGTGCTATTGAATACAGTCCAGACTCATTCACACCAGCAGCTGCGCCCCAAAGGGAAAATGGATGGCAGAGAGCACAATGATGAAGAATCACTTTGATTAAGGACACCGCAAAAACCTTTCAGAGAAGTGGCGAAGGGTCTGGGGGCACATCGGTGTACCATATGGTGGACTCCATTTTCTTGCTTTTTCAACGTAAATAAGTCCCAAAATACAACACGGATGTCAACATCAAAAGCAAAAAGTGAAGGTGAACTGCTGTATAAACTGAAATATACCAGTGGGATAAACTTTTTGAAACAGTGGACAGAGAGCCAGTGGAACAAAAATAAGGTGTTTGGTTCCTTTCTGAACAGTGTGACGCAGTGAGTCATCTGAAATATCAGTCACACGGCCTCATCCTGTTTATCGACAAGAAAAGCAACAGACTCTCTGACAGAAGGTATGTCCGGGATGAAAACTATCCCTCAGTAGGCTAGCTTAGACACCTGTTGTTATGGTTACCTTATAAGTCACTTCCACTCAATAAAATAGTAACTTTTGGTAGAAATCCGTTATTGATGCTATTATTAAACTTCTTTAATCTATATTTATAACCAATAATGGTGAAGCAGTTTTCATTCAGTGTAGGAATGGTTTTAAAACATAAGAGTAAATTAAATTTAACAGACAATATCAATTTATACAAAGTTCAGCTTGTGATTCTTAGTAGTCTAACAGGAAATATACACTACATGTTGCCAAAAGTTTTGGGACACCCCTCCAAATAATTGAATTCAGGTGTTGTTTTTCAAGGGTTGGGCTCGGCCCCTTAGTTCCAGTGAAAGAAACTCTCAATGCTTCAGCTTCATACCAAGACATTTTGGACAATTTCATGCTCCCAACTTTGTGGGAACAGTTCGGGGATGACCCCTTCCTGTTCCAACATGACTGTGCACCAGTGCACAAAGCAAGGTCCATAAAGACATGGATGAGTGAGTTTGGTGTGGAGGAACTTGACTGGCCTGCACAGAGTCAACACCTCAACCAGATAGAACACCTTTGGGGTGAATTAGAGGGGAGACTGTGAGTCAGACCTTCTCCTCCAACATCAGTGGCTGACCTCACAAATGCACTTCTAGTGGAATGGTCAAAAATCCCCATAAACACACTCCTAAACCTTGTGGAAAGCCTTCCCAAAAGAGTTAAAGCTGTTACAGCTGCAAGGGTGGGCCAACTCCATATTACATTCATGTGCATGTAAAGGCAGATGTCCCAGTTTTGTTCTGGCTCGCAGTCTCCACTCTAATTCGTCCCAAAGGTGTTCTATCGGGTTGAGGTCAGGCCAGTCAAGTTGATATCCTAAACAATATCATTAGTTTAACACAGTATAAGCTCCTCTGCACGTACTACATTTCACACAGCGAATCAAATAACCACACAGGCTAGGCAAAATATTATTTACAGTTCTGAGGCTACCATTTCATTTCTAACTCATTGTGCTCAACTGCACAGCAATAAGCTATTCAATATCTGAAATGCTGCCAATTTGAAAATGTTTGTCATGGGCTACAAGTACTGGCCTTTCATTTGCACTAAACTACACACGGTGAAATAGTTAGAATTACTGAAATGAGAAATGCAAACCATTACAATTATAATCCCATTTCTCCACGGTCATCTGTGATTGTGTGCTTACTGTGCAGCTTTATTTGGCAATTTATTTGCCAAAATGAGCTGTCTGGTTTGTTTATGTGACCTTGCTGACAAGCAAATTGCAGATATTGAAAAACTCCACCATCTCCGTCATCCAACTAATGTGGGGCGAATCTCAAGTGAGAAACTACTGTGTCCCAAAAATACCACATTAATGTTTTTTTTCCAGATAATCTATTCATGATATAGGGCTCATACTAACTCCCGCTGTAGCCAGACAGAGCCCGGGCTCTTTAAGTTTGGATCAGGGACCTGTTGAGAGAACTGACATTACCAGGCAGAGCTGTCTGAGTGGCAGATTTTTGAGTCCACTGATACGTAAGATCTTGTTATGCTCCATACTGAGGTGAGTCAGGCTGCTGCACTTCTCCAGCCCCCGGACTTCACTGATGAAGTTATCTAGCCAGTGAAGAACCTGGTCAAGTGTAACAACTACAGAAAAGAGAGATGACTGTTCATGTGTTTTTAACAAGTGTGACATACTAAAATATCTCCTAATACACCGATCAGGCATAATCTTCTGAGCACTGACAGGTGAAGGGAATAAGACTGATGATCTCCTCATCATGGCACCTGTTAGTGGGTGGGATATATTAGGCAGCAAGTGAACATTTTGTCCTCAGAGTTGATGTGTTAGAAGCAGGAAAAATGAACAAGCGTAAGGATTTGAGTGAATTTGACGAATTTGGCTAGACCACTGGATCAGAGCATCTCCAAAACTGCAGCTCTTGTGGGGTGTTCCCGGTCTGTTGTGGTCAGTATCTCTCAAAAGTATTCTTTACGTTCTCTAAGTCCTTTAAGTATCTTTTAAGTCCTGGAAGTGCCCCATGGGCCTCACCTCACAACTTACAGGACTTAAAGGATCTGCTGCTAACATCTTGGTGCCAGATACCACAGCACATCTTCAGGGATCTAGTGGGGTCCATACCTCAACAGGTCAGGGCTGTTTTGGCAGCGAAAGAGGGACCAACACAATATTAGGCAGGTGGTCATAATGTTATGCCTGGTCAGTGTAGATCAACTTTAAAATAAAATGAGTGCTGGGTCAGGTTATTGTTCAACACAAGTGGTGATCTTGATGGTGTGTAACCCAAGTCTGAATACACTTAAATTTCCCTGTGTAAATACTTTTGGCCTTGGCTTGTAAATCACTAGGCCTTGGCACGAGCATGATATTTTTCTTTTTGAACATGGGATATTTTACCTACAAGCACAAATCCAGTCTAACTCAGACTAAATATAAAGGATACAGCCTAGAATTAGCTTGCGGAGAGAAGTATAGGCCGACAAATCCTTCATTGAAGATATGTGGTTGTGAGAGAAATCCACTTCCTGCAGAAAGGTTAAAATATATAGTTATTACAGTAGACAGTAAAGAAAAATAAATACAGTTTGTGTTTCAAAAGATTTGCTGTTTAACATTTTATGTAAATTAATCCCACCATTTTATACCTGAAATGACTTGCAGATGCTAGTTAATTTTGAACATTTACATTTCATTCACCCTTATCCAGAGCGACTTACAATTGACCAGTTGACCAATTTAGGGTTAAGGGCCTTGCTCAGGGGCCCAAAAGTAGCACCTTGGTGGACCTGGGATTCCAACTCATAGCCTTCTTATCAGTAGCCCAACACCTTAGCCACTAATTCCACATTCCTACATGCTGCATGCATTTTGGTTAAATTAAAAGAAATGAGTCCATGCCAAACATTAAATAAAAAAAGTCTAAGAAATACAGAGGTCTAACTGAAGTGAGAAAACTTCCTTCTTATTTTAAAAAACCTAAATGTAACTGGAAAATCCTGATCCGAATCACTGTAATTAGTTACGTATAGCAGATATACACTCTTCATACACTCAGTGTCTACTTTGATAGGAACACCTGTCCATTTGTGTAATCATCTAATCAGCTAATCTTGTAGCAGCAGCACAGTGTACAAAATGCAGATACAGATCAAGAGCTTCAGTTAATCTTGATATCAAGCATCAGAATGAAGAAAAAGTCTGTGACTTGACCATGGCATGGTTGTTGGTGCCAGATAGCCTGGTCTGAGTATTTCATAAACTCCTCCTGGCATTTTCACACACAACATTCTCTAGAGTTTACAAGGAATGGTGAGAAAAACAAAATGTATCCTGTTTGCTGAGGGTCGGCAAGCTGAAAGGAGCGAGATCTGAGGAGAATGAGCAGACAGGTCTGAGCTGACAGGAAGTATACAGGTCTAGAGATTTTTTAAGCAAAAAAAAAAGTGAATCCAGAATAAAAACAACCTGGAGGTGGATGATGCTGCTACAACAGCAGAAGACCACATGAAGTTCCACTCCTGTCAGCCAAGAACAAGAATCTGAGGCTATCATGGGCACAGACTGGACAGCTGAAGATTCTATTAATGGGCTAGACTGGTTCAAGTTGATAGGAAGGCTATGATAACTCAACCGCTCTTACAAAGATGGTAACCTGAAAAGCAGCTTAGAACGCAAACCATGAGATAGATGGATTCCCAAGAACAGGCTTCAGTGAGCACAGTGAGTATAAAATCCTAAATTCGCTCCTTGTTTAATCGCCAATCATGTCTAAACTATACTAAAACATAAACTCTACACGTCAAACTCCAAAACTTTTTGACTGGAAGTGGATGTCAACCTTGAACTCACACAAGAACTAAGACACTTCTCAAAAACTTTCTGTTCTCCAGTCTAATGTAAGGTCTCACCTTGAGATTTTTCGGTGGTTGGAAACCAAAGAAGTTGGAGATATCATTGTGGGAAGCATCGAGTTTGATAAGGTATGGCATGTGGCTCACGCAGGATAAATCTACCAGTCACAAAACATGAAACACAGAAAGCACAGGAGAGGGATGGATTAACAATGGCTACACACTGTGGTTTGTTTTGTTGCTGTTTTTAAAATCCAGGTGTGCAAGAGCAAGGACATTGATCCTGATGATATAAATCACATGCATGACAAAGATGAATAACAGTGTAAAAAGTTTACTTTTAAACTTTTAATAATGATAATTTTATTATCATTGTTTTGAAGATAAATAGAATTTTTTAAAATGTCAAATAATAATAATAATAATAATAATAATAATGATACTAATAATAATTACCTTTTATTTTGTTGTTGGGCAGTTCAAGTTTTTGAATATGGATGTAATTGGACAAAATGGACACGTTTTTCAAGCTTTTCCGCTAAAAACCAAAGGAATTCAAACAGAAAAGGGGGTAAAAAGCAGCGTGGTTATATAAAGACAATTGCTAATCTTATTTTCACTAATGCTATACACCGATCAGGCATAACATTATGACTACTGACAGGTGCAGTGAATAAGTCTGAGCATCTCCTCATTAGTGGGTGGGATATATTAGGCAGCAAGTGAACATTTTGTCCTCGGAGTTGATGTGTTAGAAGCAGGAAAAATGGACAAGAGTAAGGATTTGAGCGAGTTTGACGAAGGGCCAAATACTGGATCAGATCATCTCCAAAACTGCAGCTCTTGTGGGGTGTTCCCGGTCTGCAGTGGTCAGTATCTATCAAAAGTGGTCCAAGGAAGGAACAGTGGTGAAACGGCGACAGGGTCATGGGCGGTCAAGGCTCATTGATGTACGTGGGGAGTGAAGGCTGGTCCGTGTGATCCGATCCAACAGACGAGCTACTGTTGCTCAAATTGCTAAAAAGATTAATGCTGGTTCTGATAGAAAGGTGTCAGAATACACAGTGCAGGACAGTTTGATGGCTTTGTAATTAAATTTAATCGTGTGGAAGATAGTTCCTGTTCTCAGTTGCTTTCTTGTGGATATAAAGATTTATTCTCTCTCTCTCTCTCTCTCCCTGGACAAACTGCGCAAAACAGAGACTACATCCTTAAATGTTAAATAAATACCCCCGGAAATGCCACCACGTCAATGATTATATGTTTTACTTTGCTAAACAACACGTTTTTAAATCCGTTTATTATTAGTCGCAGATCATGTGATGACTGACTGAATGGGCTGTTACTATGGAAACAGTAACCCATTAGAACGAGGACATTAATATAAAGCTATATGTCCGTGTTAGAGCTAGAGCTGGAACTGCGGCCTGAGCCGTTCTGTTGTACAGAAATAACACACACCTTCTGACCAATCAGATTCGAGAAGGCGCTGAAATCCCACTGAGTTTAATATCGGATTAGATGATGATTTAAATTCAGTCTTGGATATTTTAAAACAAAGTCTTAAATCAATAGATAATCCTTTATGTTTGGTGTGAATCTGCAATCCAGTCACAGGGCATGTTTATTTTAAACACGTACCTGCTTTATTATTATTATTATCGTGTGTGTGTGTGTGTGTCACTCACAGGTAAAGAGAGGGACAGGTAGACATGCTGTAGTCCTGTAGCTGAGCGGCCCAGATCGGAGAGATGTTTAGACACTTCATCTTCGGTCAGTTCACCATCCTTCTTTCCAAAAATAAATACATGTATATTGTATATTATTATTCTTGCTATTATTATTTGTAGTAGTAGTAGTAGTGGTGGAAGAACAACAACTGTTACTACTACTACTACAACTTATACTACAAATAATAATAATAATAATAATAATAATAATAACAATAATAATAAATAAATAAATAAATGAAAATATAATAATAATAATAATAATAATAATAATAATAATAATAATAATAATAATGATAATAATAATATAAAATAAGACAATAATGAATTTTAAAAAAGAATAATATAAAATAAAATAAAAAGCAGGAAATATTTATTAAGTGTAGGTAAGAATTCAGTAACTTAGTTAATGCCAAGTTGCATAAACCCTACATTAAATGACTTCAGAGATAATTTAATATCTAAAACTATAAAAAAAAAACCAAGACGCAAATGATGCAAACCTTTCAAATAAAAACTAAAATTTGTTAAAACTTTGTACCTCCATGTCTTTTTGCTCCTCTTCAGCCTGAGGACTTTTCTCCTCTAGTGTTGTGTTTCCGTCGTCTTGGTCCCATGACTCCGGGGAATTTGCCTCTGTTTGGCAGGTTAAAACCTCCTCACACTCCTGCTGAACAGACACGGGCATTTTGTTTATTAAACCTTTCTTATTTCTCCCTAAAAAAACATTGTTTTTCCAACACTAAAGCGCATTTTTTGGACAGGAACTGTGCGCTAGAGCTAATGCTAATCGAGAAAGCGCCTCAGGGTGAGCACGCGACGCCCGTTGCCTAGTAACCGTGCTGAGGGAAAGTGCGAGAGAGGGCGCGAGCTGCTCTGTACATAGACGTACGCTAAAAAAAATAAAAATCTGTAATATATTTCAACCATTTAGTATTTGTTTGAATAAAACATAGGATTATTTATTACATTAAACATATCGAGCTCGGTTTGAATTAAAATATTGACACAATATAGAGGGGTTTTAGACGGTCTGTCTGTCTGTGTGTGTGTGTGTGTGTGTGTGTAAAGGTCAGAAAGTCTGGATGAGCAATTCGATAAAAATAAAAGAAACAAAATAATACAAGAAGCAAAATAAACTGATAAATAAACATCCATAAATTACTGCTGTATATATTTGTGTTAATTACAGTATTTGTGTATTTATTTAGTCAAGTATTACATATCATGTAAATAATTTTTTTAATAAGCCTAGTTTTCAGTATTTATTTCTGGATTCATTTAATTTTTCTGTAATGTTTTATCACTTTCTATTTATTTCCCTCATTTATTCTTTAAATTGTGCACTGAGGTTGAGTTTCCACATGTGCAGCATAAAATCTCTTGTGTGTGTGTGTGTGTGTGTGTGTGTGTGAATATGACTCCCATTGCTTATAAACTACTTATAGACTTACATCAGGCCTCCATCACATACTGTATGTTCACGAAAAATCTCCATATTGTTGGGGAAACCCACACACAGCCATTCCTAACACGCATGACTATACATATCCTCCTTCAGTAAAAGTTTTCCCTTGTCTCTCAATCCCCACTGATTCAGTAAAGCTGGCAGCATTCAGGCTTCATTTGTCCTCCTGTTTCTCTCCGGCTTCCTTCGCCTTTCCCCCTAAAGACTACTTTGCTGCGAAAACTATGGTATTTTTTTTTGACGTTCCGTGAAAATCTGACACAGCAGAGCACCAGAACTTTCAATAAAAACACTTGTTTCAGTCCAGTCACTTTGAAATTTTCAGTGCTCCTCTGAGATCTTTCTTTTCTCCACCTAAACAAACTAGCTAGCTAGCTGCCTGAATCTGAGCGGGAGAGGTTAGGAAACATAAGTGGGTTTCCGTTGATTGCTCCTCTGAGATCTTTCTTTTCTCCTCCACAAACTAGCTAGCTAGCGGCCTGAATCTGAGCGTGAGAAGTTAGTAAACGTAAGCGTTTTTTCATTGATTGCTCCTCTGAGATCCTTATTTATTCCACCTCCACAAACTAGCTAGCTAGCTGCCTGAATCTGAGTGTGACAGAATAGTAGTAAATGGAAGCATTTTTTTCACTGATATCTCCTATGAGATCATTCTTTTGTCCTTCTCCACAAACTAGCTAGCTAGCTGCTTGAATCTGAGCGAGAGAGGTTAGTAAATGTAAATGTATTTTGTTGATTTCTCCTCCGAGATCTTTCTTTTCTCCTCCACAAACTAGCTAGCTGCTTGAATCTGAGCGTGAGAGGTTACTCTCTGAAATCTTTCTTTTCTTCACCTCCACAAACTAGCTAGCTAGCTTTCTGCAGGAAACCAATCTCCAGTGATGTGTCTAAGTTTTTTAACTATTAAAAGTCAGTGAAGGTGAGACACCTGGTGTGACTTTATGATTTTAGCCAAAAAGCCACTGTTTAATACAAAAATGGATTTCCAGAAGAATTGCTATCTCCTCAGGCATCTCTGTGGAAATGAAGCAGCTGTGGATAAGAGCGTCTGCTAAACGCTGTGAAGGTGAATATAATCTCAGCTTATAGGATATATTACAGGATATACAAGTGAAACTAAGGGCCAATGAGAAGCAACACAAACACTTTTATAGGTAAATCATTCACAGGAGCATTTTCATAAGAAATGAGATATTCATGAAAATTCATGTGTCCTACAGATTTTTGTGTAAATCTGTGTATAGGAAGATTCACTCCTCGCTTTAATTTGTATGACTGACTGTTTGTTTTTTAATAATTACTAGGTATTTCTGATGTCACACAAGTATAAATTGCACATTTATTTTTAATTGTGCATCCAAAATGTAATAAAACAACTCGAACACGATCCAAAAACAAATAAGGTTGCTGTTAGGACTAAACTAATGCCACCATGTGAGAGGAGAAGGAGTTGGTGCGTGTCTGTGGGAGTCGACACACTGCAGCAGTTTACTCATCATTTTGTCGTTTTCAGCTCTGTGGGTTTTGCATTTTATGGAGTTTTCAATCTCAAAGGAATGTTTCCAGCATCATGTGGAACCCATGAGAGTGAGGCTCTAGCCTGTCAGTAGAGTGTTCCTAATAAAGTGATCAGTGAGTGTACGAACACACACAATTAACTTCATTAATAACAGATTTCCAGAAATATCCAAGCATTTCTCTTAAATTACACTCAAATAAAATGGCAGATGGTGACCTTTTAACTTATTTAAATCTTTAAACATAAACTATATTGCCAAATATTTTGGGACGTCGGCTTTTACATGTACATGAATGTAATATGGAGTTGTCCCGCCCTTTACAGCTATAACAGCTTCAACTATTCTGGGAAGGCTTTCCACAAGATTTAGGAGTGTGTTTATGGGAATTTTTTGACCGTTCCTCTAGAAGCGCATTTGTGAGGTCAGACACTGATGTTGGATGAGAAGGTCTGGCTCTCAGTCTCCCCTCTAATTCACCCCAAAGGTGTTCTATGGGGTTGAGGTCAGGACTCAATTGAGTGATTTGGAGGGGTGTTTTTTGACAATATAGTGTAAATCTTTTAACTACGGGTTACATAATAAATAATCTGTTGACTTTTCTTATTTGAAACACTTCGATTATTTTAAACTTTGACCATTTGAGTCCTGTTGATTTCCCAGAAAAGTCCCAAGACAGACACTGAGTTATATTGAGCTAATGTGCATTCTGATTGGGATTTTTTTAAATTTTCATTAGCTGCAAAGCTAATCACTGGATCTCTATCCCACAGGATTTAGCTTGGTTTCTCATCACAGCATCACTTACACTCCATGATGTGTGATGGCTCATTGCTTCTAATACGTATCAAAATAGTTCTCGAGATCCTCCACATCAGGCTGAGTATCAGTCTGTCTGATATATTTCACTCACCTCTTGTTCCTTTGGATCTCCTGCAGATGTGTCTAACACCTGGATCAGTCCGTGTTACTGGCGTCCGTATGCTTGGAGTGGATTTAAGAGAAGAGAAAGCCACTGAAATGAAACACTTTCTATATGCTGTTAACTTTATTTACAGTCATAATCCTCAAAGACGTGTGCAGTCTGTAGATTTATAGACGAGCGTTTCTACACTAGCACCTGATACCTGTAGATAACGAGAACAAAATATGCTGTTTATCTATCTTTGTCATGTGGGGTGTTTTTTTTTAGCTGTAATGTAATTACAGCTGGCCTGACTTTGGCTCTCTTATCACCATTTGGATATTTTTCATTATTAATTTATTTTATTTAATTAATTTATTTTTCTTTCTTTCTTTTTAAAAAGTTTTTCTTTCTTCCTTTCTTTGTTTCGTTCTTCAATTTTTTTTATATTTTCTTTCTTCCTTTCTTTTGTTCTTCAATTTTTTGTATTCTTTCTTTCGTCAATTTTTTTTTCTTTCTTTCCTTCTTTCCTTTTTTTTTTTTTTAAATTCATTACCTATTAATTTTTAAATATTTTTTCCAATTAATTTTTATTTATTTATTTATAATTTATTCATTTAATTATTTATTTATTATTTTCTTTCTTCTTTATGTGTCTGGTGTGAATTCAGGGTTAGTCTGTAGTCTCTAGAAAGCCCATGCCATCACTACAGGAAGCTGTATCTGCTCTGTGACCTGTGTTGTTGTTCCCAGTTCCCAGTCCAGCATTTCAGTGTATCAGCTGCAGGTATGTGAGTGCTTTAGATATTTTTTAAAGCTGGATGGTGTCCATTTGGCAACAAGAAATGTTCTTTAATGTTGTTTTTCACCATTTCTTAATACATAAAAAAAATACTGCCTAAAGCTCCTTACAAGCACCTGCACTTGGCCGTGTTTAGTTTCCTCATACACTTGGATGAGATTAAATACAGCGGAGGTCCTTAAAGTTCAGTTATGTGCCTTAAATGATTTCTAAAAGAAAATTTCAGTATATTTACATTTACAGATAGAATAGTGAAGGTACAAAAGATGTGGCCTTGATGGTACTGCCTCAGCTAAAAGGAAAAGTACAGCCTGGCGTATTAACTTCTAAAAATAGGCCCTTATGGATCATCTCAAACTCCTCCCACTTTATGAGGAACGCCTGACCATCACACACATATGTGGCTCTTCTACAAATCTGAAAGCACTGAATATCTGTGTATGCTGAAGCTTTACAAAATTTCCTTCACTGACCTTCCCTATGAGCCTCAAACTCTTAGGCCTGTTCCAGCATGACAATGCCCCTGTGCACAAAGCTCAGAGCTCCATGAAGACATGGTGTGGAGGTGAAGGTCGGAGTGGAAAAGATCTCGAATGTCCTGCACATATCCCTGACTCTGAACACTGAACTGGAGCTTCATCACCATCCCAACATCAGTGTCTGATCTCACTAATGCTCTTGGTGATCTGAATGAACACAAATCCTCACATGTATCTAGTAGAAATCTCCATCCATCCATCATATATTGCATCAAATAAAGCTTTATTTCTTCCACTTTGTTGTGTGTGGGAAACCTAGAGTGTTAATATTATACAGTAGAATATATTTTACTCTTTAACAACAATAAGGATAATTATTAGAAGCACAAAATGTTTGATAAGCAACCTACTTCCTCTGATACAATGAATTCTATGTGCTGTTGGGGTTCTGCGGTCTGACTGCATGTAGAATCCTGGTCATATCTTGCTGAAACACAAAGCTGTAGTATGTATAATACAGTCTACTAAAATCGATATATGTCATTATTACTATCTTTAAACTGATCTTAAATGAAACTGTTCAGCATCCTGATTGTTTAATCCTCCCAGTATTACAGATCTGCCTTCTCCTCTAGTCTATAAATCAGTACCTGGTTTAATATACTAAAGCAATAAAAGCTGCGCATGTCTCTCAGCTCATTAGTGATTCGTTATTACCAACTCCCAGAGAACCTAAACATGTTAAAGTCGAGACATTCGTTAGTGAGTTCACTGCACTGCTGTTCTTTTCATCTTTTATTTACATCTCATATACCTTAACCCTTTTTTACCAGTTCACCAGTGAAACAGAAATGGACTCACAGGACGTCTTCATTCAGTATAAAGAAATAAACTGAATGATGTTCAGGCTGTGAGTCTGATCCAAGACGAGTCTGTCGGCTTTCGAGTCTGTCTGTGTTTTTGCCTCTGTTGGAGAACCTTACACAGAATTTTACTGGTTGAAGATCAGATTCAAGCTGCTTTTTAGACGAACAAGCACTTGGAGAACATCTCAGAGAGCAGGACTGGGTTTGATATCAACATTTACTTTGAAGACAGAAACATTTGTAGGGGAAAAAACAAACCTGGAACTTTTCTATGAATACATCGCTCCTAGTAGTCTAGAGAAAAACAGAAATCCTTCTGAAACACTACAGATTCTTAAAGTCCTGAGTGTCTACTTTCATATGAGCTTCATATTAGCCTCCACTGTGGAGTGGAACACGACAAAGACACTCAATTGTGTCACTGCTTTATGCAGTACTGTATAACTTGCCATTGTTAGTGTGTGTGTGTTGGGGTGTCACTGGAATTAGGTGTATTAGGTTTTTAAACACCTCATCATCAAAAAAAAAAAAAAGACAATCCAGCCTAAGAGAACCTAAAGAGAACGACTACCTCACACCGTACTGTGGAAAACCAAAAAGTGAACCAAGAAGGAAGTTAAGTTGCCTTTATTAGTCACAAACATCACAGCACAGTGAAATTCTTTCTTCACATACTTGTGGGTTGGGGTCAGAGCACAGGGTCAACTATGATACAGCACCCCTGGAGCAGGGTGGGTTAGGGGCCTTGCTCAAGGCAGCTTGGTGGTGCTGGGGCTTGAACCCCCGATCTTCCGGTCAATGACCCAGAGCCTTAACCACTTGAGCCCCGGAAGGAAGGAAGGGAGGTGTGTTTAATAAATTTCCCATCTTAATGGAACAGAGCTGTGCTTCTATATTACGTGTAATCTTTTTAAGACAGTGCGCACACACACACTTCTTAGCACCATCCTCCATCTCTCCAGAGAATATATATTTAATATAAAGCCTTTAACCTGTGAATAAAAGAGACAGTGATACTTGAACCCATAATGAAATACCACACAGATGAAGGAGTCCATTTCCGTTTTGACTTTATTGTACAGAATTGAAATGAAACTGAGGGAGATTTCATTGGATTTTCAGTACGTCGAGTAACAATGTGGTACATTCGAAGCAAAAGAAATCAGTCGCTAATCATTTTACATCCCTGCGCGAAAGACGTTAACCCTTAAAACGGCGGAAAACAAACAGAACGAATAAAAACAGGATTTTAAAAAAGGCAAAATATTACAAAATATGTTGTTTTTTTTGGGGAATTCTGCTGAACAGGCCTGGTGATGAAGTGTAACTGAAGAGTCTGATCCCGTGATGTTGAGGTGGAGCGAATCAGGTTTAAGTAGCTCTCAGAAACACAGTCTCGCTCCACGGAGCTTCACTCCGGTGACATTTCTGCAACCTCCCCGTCGCTTCCCCTCCGTACGCACGCGATCATTCAAATGAAGTCGGAATATTAAAGATGTTTTCTCCACGTTAATACGCTCGCCGGCCCCCGGAGGCCGTTATTGATTCCTGACACAGAGTCATAATGATGTATTGCTGCGCTGGCTTCGGGGAGCGGCGTTGCCTGGTGCCCGTGTTTCTGTATCGACAGGGCTTTCTTTCTCCCTCTCTTGTTAAGCACTTTTCTTCCGAGTTAATGAACTAAAAACACCATGGGGCAGAAAGAATGAATGATTTGTGTGTGTGTGTGTGTGTGTGAGTGAGAGACAGACTAAGTGAGTAAGACTTAAGGAAAAAGAGGAAAATTAAAGATTTAATAGCTGCAGTTGGAGACTCGAGATATCTCTCTTTTCTTCCCCTTTGTCTCTCTCTCCTCCCCCTCTTTCTGTCTCTCTTTCTTTCTCTCTCTCTCTCTCTCCTTCCCATTTTTCTGTCTCACTCTCTCCCCTCATTCGGTCTCTCTGTCTCTTTCCTCTTTCTGTCTCTCTCCATCTCCCCTCTTTCTGTCTCTCTCTCCCCATCTCTCTCTCTCTCCCCTCATTCTGTCTCTTCCCTCTTTCTGTCTCTCCCCTTTATCAGTCTGTCTATCTCTCTCCCATTTATCTCGCTCTTTCTTCCCCCCCTCTCTCTTTCTGTCTCTCTCTCCCCATCTCTCTCTCTCTCCCCTCATTCTGTCTCTTCCCTCTTTCTGTCTCTCCCCTTTATCAGTCTGTCTATCTCTCTCCCATTTATCTCGCTCTTTCTTCCCCCCCTCTCTCTTTCTGTCTCTCTCTCCCCATCTCTCTCTCTCTCCCCTCATTCTGTCTCTTCCCTCTTTCTGTCTCTCCCCTTTATCAGTCTGTCTATCTCTCTCCCATTTATCTCGCTCTTTCTTCCCCCCCTCTCTCTTTCTGTCTCTCTCTCCCCATCTCCCCTCTTTCTGTCTCTCTCTCCCCATCTCTCTCTCTCTCCCCTCATTCTGTCTCTTCCCTCTTTCTGTCTCTCCCCTTTATCAGTCTGTCTATCTCTCTCCCATTTATCTCGCTCTTTCTTCCCCCCCTCTCTCTTTCTGTCTCTCTCTCTCCATCTCTCTCTCTCTCCCCTCTTTCTGTCTCTCTCCATCTCCCCTCTTTCTGTCTCTCTCTCCCCTCATTCTGTCTCTTCCCTCTTTCTGTCTCTCCCCTTTATCAGTCTGTCTATCTCTCTCCCATTTATCTCGCTCTTTCTTCCCCCCCTCTCTCTTTCTGTCTCTCTCTCCCCATCTCTCTCTCTCTCCCCTCTTTCTGTCTCTCCCCTCTATCAGTCGGTCTATCTCTCCCCCTATTTATCTTGCTCCCCCCCCCCTCTGTCTCACTCACACACACTTCACTGAGTCAGAGTTTTAAAGAAACGATCGATCCATCTTTCTAAATAAACCTTAGTGTTAAAGAAATGCAAAGAAAAGTAAAAAAGTAAAAAAAAAGAGGCATGGCAGGGATTCTCAGATAATAATTCCAGTGCTCTAATCTGCCGCGTGTGATTGTGGACACAACCAGACACGTGTGTGTGTGTGTGTGTGTGTGTGTGTGTTGTTTAAATGAGAGCAGTGATTTTATATTACAGGAAAATGAGATGACCGTGTCCTCGAGTCACGCGTCCGGATTCCACCTGCTTACTCCATGAGATGTAGCTGTGAGTGGTGAGACCTGCTCCGAGGGATTATTTCATTAAAGACTAATTGTGTGTGTGTGTGTGTACAGTATGTGCGCAATGCAAAATCTTCTAGTGTTGCCGATTAAGTGAAAAAGCGAGTAGGCATGTACAGATTTGTGTGTGTGTGTGTGTGTGTGTTTACACAGTGGTGATCTTCTTGTCCTTAGAGGCCTGTTTGATGGCGGCCTGCTCACAGATGATCTCTTTGAGGCGCTGCAGGCGTATGTTCTGGACGCTCAGGTCTCCCACGCCCGTCTGGCTGCGGTGCAGGAGGCTCAGAGCGTTGATGTACTCCAGCTCGCTGTAACGCACACCCTGATCCACCACCAGGTTCAACAACTCATCTGCTGTGTTGTACAACATCTCATAGTACTGCCTGCAGAGAGGGGGGGCAAACACAGACAAAGAGTGAGAAAGGGGGGAGGAAAGAGAGAGAGAGAGAGAGTAGATACATAGAGAAAATAGGTATATAAATAGAAGTAAACAGAAAAAGCAAGAAGAGGGCATGAAAGAGGGGAGATGTACAGACAGAAAGAGAGATGGGGATAAAAGAAAGAGAGAGACAGAGAGAGGTGGGGGAATGAGAAAGGGGGGAGAGAAAGAGAGATGGAGGGTAGAATAGACAGAAAGGGGTAAGAGAAAAATAGAGAAAGAGAGATGAGGTAAAAAAGATGGGGGGGGTAAGGGAATGAGAAAGGGGGAGAGAAAAATAGAGAAAGAGAGAGAGAGAGAGAGAGAGAGAGAGAGAGAGAATCAGTGGGAAAGGTGGGAGAGAAAGAGAGAGGCAGGAGATGAATAGAGAAAACAAACAGAGAGAAAGAGGGTGGGCATGAAACAGGAGAGATAAATAGAGAGAGAGAGAGAGAGACAGACAGACAGACAGACAGAGACAAAGAAACTCTCACTTTCATTTCACCTGCAGTTTGCTATTTGTTTTTCAATTATTATTATTATTATTATTATTATTACTGTTGTTGTTATTATTATTAATTGTACCTCACACTCATTATCAGTTCATATTTTTATTCCTTTGCTTTTTGATTTTATTTTAGATAGAATTATTAAATAAATAAATAAATAACGTTGAAATTCATTAAGATGTAGTAGCGCTGCTGTACAGTTAGGGGGCAGAAGTGCTGCAGAGGGACTCTACTGAAGGATAACACACACTTTACTTTCCTCCTTGCATCAGTTGCTAGGTAGATGGTCCAAACACACACACACACACACACACACACACACACTTCTGAATTATATTAATCTTCCTTGGATTTTTTGGGGACAAAACAGCATAATCTATTGCAGATAATGATGCAACATGTGACTTCAGCCAGCAGGGGAGAAGCAAATACACACATAACCTCCATAACCTCGTAAAGTCAAGGTAAGCACTCAGCACTCAGCACTCACACACACACACACACACACACACACACACACACACCTTTACTTGTATTTCTGCAGTCGAAGCACAATCACAACTACTGCGATAAGAGCTCAAACACCGAGGACGTCCCTGAGCTCATCAGCGCACCGAGAGTCGTCTCTCTCTCGCTCTCTCTTTCTTCCTCTCTTCCACTCTCTCCCTCCCTCTCCCACTTTCTCTCTCCCCGTCTCTCTCTCTCACCCCCCTTCCTTTCTCCCAGTATCTCTCTCCCTGTCTCTCTCTCCTTCATCCATCTCTCCCTCCCTCCCCATCTCTCTCTCTCTCCTTCATCCCTCTCTCTCTCCCCCTCCCTCCATCCCTCTCTCTTCCTTTTTCCCAGTCTCTCTCTCCTTCATCCCTCTTTCTTTCCCTCCCTTTCTCTCTCTCTCCTTTATCCCTCTCTCCCTCCCCGTCTCTCTCTCCCTCTCTCCTTCGTCGTTCTCCTTCTGTTTTCTCTCACTCAGTCTCTCTCTCCTTCATCCCTCTTTTTCCTCCGTAGCTCAGAATGCTGCTTCTGCTCACTGAGGACCAGCAAAGCCCAGAGAAAAAACACTGAGCTAGCAGTAATCTCTGCCTCTCTAACCTCTATCTCACACACACACACACACACACACAGGTATTCAGTGTTGTGACTGCACTCTCAATGAGCTGCCAAGTAGGTTTTAACACCTCCTCTCACCTCAGCTTCCTTAATCCAGACTTTCTTCCCATGTAGCCAAGTTGACCTTCAAAGTCAAGGCAGGAGGCCGAGGCCGGACCTGCTCATTAGCCAAAAACGGCGTGTTGGGCACTTCACACACCGAAATGGACATTTTAAAATGGCAATAATGCTGGGAGAAGGTTAGATACTTCTAATAAAATGAAACAAGGCTTGAGCTACCTGAAGAACAGACTCGGGGAAACGCAGGGAGGAGGAGGAGGAGGAGGAGGAGCTTCACACAGGACATCCTAGGACTAGATAATATAATCATATATTTGTACAAGCAAAGAGGAAAAAAATATATACAAAAAAATATAATCTTTTTTTAACTATATATATTTCCTTGTATAGATAATTTGTTGTAACTATTTTTTTCTATTTTATTTATTTTTCTCATTTTCATGACACAAAACTGAAAAGCAGTTCACTGTGTCCTGCTGTCTTTGTGTGTTTATGTGATAAATTTATATTTTTTTGTTATATTTTTTTTAGGGGACGACACAGAAAACAATCCGGATGCAGTAACTCAGGTGTTTGTGTGTTATTGTGGATTTTCACACAGATCCAGGATGATCCCTGAGCCTGCAACCTCCTGGGTATAAAGAATCAGCATAGAGCAAGATCGCCACTTTATCACAGCACACTTCCCTTTATAATAATAAATGCCTCTTTTGTTCACGCTGAACACGGAAAGAGAAAGAGAGGGGGGAGAGAGAGAGGGGGGAGGGAGAGAGAGATAGAGAGAGAGGCTGAGAGAGAGAGAGAGAGAGAGACAGACAGACAGACAGAGAGAGAATAATGCTTCTCTGGAGTTTATTCTCAGTCAGGTTACATTCCACACAAAGTAAAGGAACTCCATGACTAAGCTTAGGGCTTGAAGAACACACACACACACACACACAAGTATGTCAAAAAGATGATCTATTCACTAAAGTTGACTTTCAAGTGGCAGTAATTCTGTAACACACACTCTCTTTCACACACTCACAGTCTTACACAGATACACACACTCACATAGTCTTATACTATATATTTAGATGTTAGCAGCAGATCCTTTAAGCCCTCCAAGTTGTGAGGTGGGGCCTCCATGGATCAGACTTGTTTGTCCAGCACATCCCACAGATGCTGGATTAGACTGAAATCTGGGGAATCTGGAGGCCAAGTCAACACCTCAAACTGTTTGTTGTGGTCATCAAACCATTCCTGAACCATTTTTGCTTTTTGGCACGGCGCATTATCCTGCTGAAAGAGGCCACAGCAATCAGGGAATACAGTTTCCATGAAAGGGTGAAACCGGCTCACCTTCTTCCCATAGTGCATCCTGGTGCCATGTGTTCCCCAGGTAATTTGGCCACCTTCCATTGCTTCGTGGTCCAGTTCTGATGCCCATTTTTGGCGCTTTCGGTGGTGCACAGGGGTCAACATGGGCACCCTGACCGGTATGCAGCCGCATACACAACAAACTGTCCTGCACTGTGTATTCTGACCCCTTTCTATCAGAACCAGCATTAACTTCTTCAGCAATTTGAGCAACAGTAGCTCATCTGTTGGATCGGATCACACGGGCCAGCCTTCACTTCCCACGTGCATCAATGAGCCTTGACCGCCCATGACCCTGTTGCCGGTTCACCACTGTTCCTTCCTTGGACCACTTTTGATAGATACTGACCACTGCAGACCGGGAACACCCCACAA
>NC_080728.1:18342500-18357500 GCF_019097595.1 Hemibagrus wyckioides | reverse complement strand
CCTCTCGCTCTCTCAGAGCCGTACACACTCGGGGCCGATTACACACTCGCGTCCTCTCGCAGACTCTCTGAATGAATCATCTGCAGCGTTATTTTTTCTTCTCCTTTCTATCACCATCATCACCATCACCATCATCATCATCTTCCCACCGATAGATGTCACTGTTTCCAAAGCGTTGTAGTGTGTATGTGGGAGCTGCTGGGCGTCTCTGCTGGGCCGCTACACACCGCTCCTTCTTTCAGTGCTCCAGCTCCAATCGATGCTTATTACCGTGTCCTTGGCCCAGTTGCCCAAAGCAGGAGTTCAGATGGGAAGCAGGCCAACAATTCCCTTCTTCCTGAGGGGTGTGTCTCTGTCTCTATCTCTCTCTCTCTCCCACCATCCACAGATCTGCTCTGTACAACTGCACAAAGTCTCACATTCACACATTATGGGAGAAAATAAATATCTGAGTCTTGAGAACAAGCTCCCTCCCTCCCTCCCTCCGCCTCTCTCTCTCTCTCTCTCTCTCTCTCTCACACACACACCTTCCCTCTCTCTCTCTCCCTCTGCCTTTCTCCCTCACTTTCTTTCTCTCTCTCTCTATCACCCCCCCCCCCTTTCCCTCTGCCTTTCTCTCCCTCCCTCCCTCTCTCTCTCTCTCTATCTGCTCTGTACAACTGCACAGACTCTCACATTCACACATCATGAGAGAAAAGGAAATATCGGAGTCTTGAGAACAAGCTGTGAAGAACCCGTGAAGAACCTCTGCCAGTCCTACTGCGTCTAAAATGCTCAGTGAACACACCGAGAGGAACTACAGCATCTTCCTGCCATAAAAAAATCACTTCGTAAAACATCTTAAAGATCGACCTAAACACGAGGAGAATAAAGTCTGGGGGAATAAAAATAAAAGACGAAATGTAAACGAAAGTTTGTTTATGCAGGACGGAAACGAAACCCTCTTTTCACCCGATCTGTAGCAACTAGCTAGTTTTAAATTAAGATGGCTGGCTGTATATAAGGACGACACAGTGTGCTGCTGTTTAAACATAAACAGTGGAAAAAATGAAATAAATAAATAAATAAATAAATAAATAAATAAATAAATAAATAAATAAATAAATACTCATTTCAGTATCTGTACTGACAAAAGTTGAAAAAATGTACTTGTTTCCAGTCTGGGGAGAAAATTAAAAAAATCTATTCTTTATGATAATAAAGTATAAAAAATTTAAATTGAATAATAAAAGCAGATAAAGTGAAAAGGAATTGTGTAAAATTTAAATATTTAAATAAAACGTAAATATTTAAATTAGATACCAGAACAACAGCTGTACGTCTGCAGATATTACAGTGATGACCGATGCAAAGTAATGATCAATTTACTCCAGCTTTTGTGTGTGTGTGTGTGTGTGTGTGTGTGGACTATTAAATGATGTGAGCCTCAGGCATAAACACAGAACACAAATGCTCATAAATGAATAGGTATAAATACATAGATGAAGGAAGTGGACTGAAATGTGATCAGTTTGCTGAAACGACACAGACGGCAGCCCTGTGTAAACACTGGAGCAGAGAATTTATATCAACATCTGCATTGTGTGTGTGTGTGTGTGTGTTAGAGAGAGAGTATGATTGTGTGTGAGTGTGAGTGAGTGTGTGTGTTTTAGAGAGAGAGTATGATTGTGTGTGAGTGTGAGTGAGTGTGTGTGTTTTAGAGAGAGAGTATGATTGTGTGTGAGTGTGAGTGAGTGTGTGTGTTAGAGAGAGAGTATGATTGTGTGTGAGTGTGTGTGTGAGTGAGTGTGTGTTAGAGAGAGAGTATGATTGTGTGTGAGTGTGTGTGTGAGTGAGTGTGTGTGTTAGAGAGAGAGTATGATTGTGTGTGAGTGTGTGTGTGAGTGAGTGTGTGTGTTAGAGAGAGAGTATGATTGTGTGTGAGTGTGTGTGTGAGTGAGTGTGTGTTAGAGAGAGAGTATGATTGTGTGTGAGTGTGTGTGTGTGTGAGTGAGTGTGTGTGTTAGAGAGAGTATGATTGTGTGTGAGTGTGTGTGTGAGTGTGAGTGTGTGTGTGTGTTAGAGAGAGAGTATGATTGTGTGTGAGTGTGAGTGAGTGTGTGTGTGTTAGAGAGTATGATTGTGTGAGTGTGAGTGAGTGTGTGTGTTAGAGAGAGAGTATGATTGTGTGTGTGTGTGTTAGAGAGTATGATTGTGTGTGAGTGTGAGTGAGTGTGTGTGTTAGAGAGAGAGTATGATTGTGTGTGAGTGTGAGTGAGTGTGTGTGTTAGAGAGAGAGTATGATTGTGTGTGAGTGTGAGTGTGTGTGTGAGTGAGTGTGTGTGTTAGAGAGTATGATTGTGTGTGAGTGTGTGTGTGAGTGAGTGTGTGTGTTAGAGAGTATGATTGTGTGTGAGTGTGTGTGTGAGTGAGTGTGTGTGTTAGAGAGTATGATTGTGTGTGAGTGTGTGTGTGAGTGAGTGTGTGTGTTAGAGAGTATGATTGTGTGTGAGTGTGAGTGAGTGTGTGTGTTAGAGAGTATGATTGTGTGTGAGTGTGAGTGAGTGTGTGTGTGTGTTAGAGAGTATGATTGTGTGTGAGTGTGAGTGAGTGTGTGTGTTTTAGAGAGAGAGTATGATTGTGTGCGAGTGTGAGTGAGTGTGTGTGTTTTAGAGAGAGAGTATGATTGTGTGCGAGTGTGAGTGAGTGTGTGTGTTAGAGAGAGAGTATGATTGTGTGTGAGTGTGTGTTTTAGAGAGAGAGTATGATTGTGTGTGAGTGTGAGTGAGTGTGTGTGTTTTAGAGAGAGAGTATGATTGTGTGTGAGTGTGAGTGAGTGTGTGTGTTAGAGAGTATGATTGTGTGTGAGTGTGAGTGAGTGTGTGTGTTAGAGAGTATGATTGTGTGTGAGTGTGAGTGAGTGTGTGTTAGAGAGTATGATTGTGTGTGAGTGTGAGTGTGTGTGTGTTAGAGAGTATGATTGTGTGCGAGTGTGAGTGAGTGTGTGTGTTAGAGAGTATGATTGTGTGTGAGTGTGAGTGAGTGTGTGTGTTAGAGAGTATGATTGTGTGTGAGTGTGAGTGAGTGTGTGTTTTAGAGAGAGAGTATGATTGTGTGTGCGTTTGTGTGATATAGAGAGTGTGTGTGTGTGTGTGTGTGAGTGTCAGAGAGAGAGAGAGAGTATGTGTGTGTGTGAGTGTGTCAGAGAGAGAGAGAGAGAGTATGTGTGTGTGTGAGTGTGTCAGAGAGAGAGAGAGAGAGTATGTGTGTGTGAGTGTGTCAGAGAGAGAGAGAGAGAGAGAGAGAGAGAGAGCGTGTGTGTGTGTGAGTGTGTCAGAGAGAGAGAAAGAGAGAGAGAGTATGTGTGTGTGAGTGTGTCAGAGAGAGAGAGAGAGAGAGAGAGAGAGTATGTGTGTGTGAGTGTGTCAGAGAGAGAGAGAGAGAGAGAGTATGTGTGTGTGAGTGTGTCAGAGAGAGAGAGAGAGAGAGAGAGAGAGAGAGAGTATGTGTGTGTGAGTGTGTCAGAGAGAGAGAGAGAGAGAGAGAGAGAGAGAGAGAGAGCGTGTGTGTGTGTGTGTGTGAGTGTGTCAGAGAGAGAGAAAGAGAGAGAGAGTATGTGTGTGTGTGTGTGTGAGATAGAGATAGTATGTGTGTGTGTGTGTGTGAGATAGAGAGTGTATGTTTGTGTGTGTGTGTGTGTGTGAGTGTGTGAGTGTGTCAGAGAGAGAGAAAGAGAGAGAGAGTATGTGTGTGTGTGAGTGTGTCAGAGAGAGAGAGAGAGAGAGAGAGAGTATGTGTGTGTCAGAGAGAGAGAAAGAGAGAGAGAGTATGTGTGTGTGTGAGTGTGTCAGAGAGAGAGAGAGAGAGAGAGAGAGAGAGAGAGAGAGTATGTGTGTCAGAGAGAGAGAAAGAGAGAGAGAGTATGTGTGTGTGTGAGTGTGTCAGAGAGAGAGAGAGAGAGAGAGAGAGAGAGAGAGAGAGTATGTGTGTGTGAGAGAGAGAGAGAGAGAGAGAGTATGTGTGTGTGTGAGTGTGTCAGAGAGAGAGAGAGAGAGAGAGAGAGTATGTGTGTGTGTGAGTGTGTCAGAGAGAGAGAGAGAGAGAGAGAGAGAGAGAGAGAGAGTATGTGTGTGTGTGAGTGTGTCAGAGAGAGAGAGAGAGAGAGTATGTGTGTGTCAGAGAGAGAGAAAGAGAGAGAGAGTATGTGTGTGTGTGAGTGTGTCAGAGAGAGAGAGAGAGAGAGAGAGAGAGAGAATGTGTGTGTGTGTGTGTGTCAGAGAGAGAGAGAGAGAGAGAGAGAGAGAATGTGTGTGTGTGTGTGTGTCAGAGAGAGAGAGAGAGAGAGAGAGAGAGAATGTGTGTGTGAGTGTGTCAGAGAGAGAGAGAGAGAGAGAGAGAATGTGTGTGTGTGAGTGTGTCAGAGAGAGAGAGAGAGAGAGAGAGAGAGAGAGTATGTGTGTGTGAGATAGAGATAGTATGTGTGTGTGTGTGTGAGATAGAGAGTGTATGTTTGTGTGTGTGCGTGTGTGAGTTGATAAATCAACACCTTCTGACCAATCAGAATCGAGTATCTAACAGCGCTGTGGCATCCTGAGCCGTATCGTCATAGAGAGAGAAACGGCGGTGTTACCTAGCGAAGTCCAGGTCAGCCTCGCGTGACATGGTGATGTTGGTAAGGTTCTGCTGGAGCACGAATATGTTCCTGCACATCTTCTTAATTCCAGACTCACTGATGCGCTTGAAGTACTGAGCTCCGTTGATCAGGATGCAGGAGATCAGGTGACCAAGACCTGTACAGCACACGAGATAGAGAGAGAGAGATCATCATCATCATCATCATCATCATCATCATCACACACTCGCTTTCTCTCCTTTTCACTCCTGCTTACAAAAACATCAGGTTTGTTTCATCATCTGTTATTAATTATCTGGGACTTTCTCTCAAGTTTTTGTGGTAAAACACCTTTTTAACAAGCTTTGGTTTAAAAAGCAGCAGAAAATATTTTATTTACACACACAAACACTGTAAACGATGAGACACTGAGGGATGAGGGGATGAGAGGAGGAGAGGAAAAGAGAGATGAGAGGGTGTGAGACAGTGAGAGGGATGAAGGGATAAGAGGAGGAGAGGAAGAGAGGGATGAGAGGGTGTGAGGGAAGAGAGGAAAAAAGGATGAGAGGATAGAGAGGGATAAAAGGATGAGAAGGTGAGAGGAAAGAAAGGAATAAAAGGATGAGAGGGTGAGAGGGAAAAGAGGAATAAAAGGATGAGAGGGTGAGAGGGAAAAAAGGAACAAAAGGATGAGAGGATGAGAGGGTGAGAGGAAAGAAAGGAATAAAAGGATGAGAGGATGAGAGGGTGAGAGGAAAGAAAGGAATAAAAGGATGAGAGGATGAGAGGGTGAGAGGGAAAAGAGGAATAAAAGGATGAGAGGGTGAGAGGGAAAAGAGGAACAAAAGGATGAGAGGATGAGAGGGTGAGAGGAAAGAAAGGAATAAAAGGATGAGAGGATGAGAGGGAAAAGAGGAACAAAAGGATGAGAGGATGAGAGGGAAAAGAGGAACAAAAGGATGAGAGGATGAGAGGGTGAGAGGAAAGAAAGGAATAAAAGGATGAGAGGATGAGAGGGTGAGAGGGAAAAGAGGAATAAAAGGATGAGAGGGTGAGAGGGAAAAGAGGAACAAAAGGATGAGAGGATGAGAGGGTGAGAGGAAAGAAAGGAATAAAAGGATGAGAGGATGAGAGGGAAAAGAGGAACAAAAGGATGAGAGGATGAGAGGGAAAAGAGGAACAAAAGGATGAGAGGATGAGAGGGTGAGAGGAAAGAAAGGAATAAAAGGATGAGAGGATGAGAGGGAAAAGAGGAACAAAAGGATGAGAGGATGAGAGGGTGAGAGGAAAGAAAGGAATAAAAGGATGAGAGGATGAGAGGGAAAAGAGGAACAAAAGGATGAGAGGATGAGAGGGAAAAGAGGAACAAAAGGATGAGAGGATGAGAGGGTGAGAGGAAAGAAAGGAATAAAAGGATGAGAGGATGAGAGGGAAAAGAGGAATAAAAGGATGAGAGGGTGAGAGGGAAAAGAGGAACAAAAGGATGAGAGGATGAGAGGGTGAGAGGAAAGAAAGGAATAAAAGGATGAGAGGATGAGAGGGTGAGAGGGAAAAGAGGAATAAAAGGATGAGAGGGTGAGAGGGAAAAGAGGAACAAAAGGATGAGAGGATGAGAGGGTGAGAGGAAAGAAAGGAATAAAAGGATGAGAGGATGAGAGGGAAAAGAGGAACAAAAGGATGAGAGGATGAGAGGGAAAAGAGGAACAAAAGGATGAGAGGATGAGAGGGTGAGAGGAAAGAAAGGAATAAAAGGATGAGAGGATGAGAGGGAAAAGAGGAACAAAAGGATGAGAGGGAAAAGAGGAACAAAAGGATGAGAGGATGAGAGGGTGAGAGGAAAGAAAGGAATAAAAGGATCAGAGGATGAGAGGGAAAAGAGGAACAAAAGGATGAGAGGATGAGAGGGTGAGAGGAAAGAAAGGAACAAAAGGATGAGAGGATGAGAGGGAAAGAGGAACAAAAGGATGAGTGGATAAGAGGGTGAGGATGAGGATAAGAAAAGGAGGGGATGAGTGTCTCTTTAAACAATTATTTTTCTTATAGAAACGCTTACATGCAGAAAAGTTAACTTTCTTTTCCTTTATATTGTTGTAAAACAGATGATATGTACAGTAAGTACACACACACACACACACACACACACACACACACACACACACACACACACACACACACACACACTGAGTGGTGCAGGAGAGCAAGCAGTATTTTTAATCACTGTTTATTTGTAGGACTATTTAATCTCCATTTCCTTTTATTCTTTCACACAAAAAGCGCCTTTTTCATCCTAGAAAACAAATCTATGTAATCGTTCATAAAGATATTTAACCGATGTTATCTATAATATCTTTTATATATAATTATCTAACGTTAACGATATCGGGGTTAATTTCCCATCGAGGAACTCGAACATTCGTTGTTTAGCCGTGACGGAAAGCGAGAGACGCTTCATCGGCGCACATTTCCGGCTAGAGAATCGAGTCGAGACGTCATAATGCGAGACTGAGGAAAAGGGGCGGGGCTTCTGGAGAATGGCAGAGAGCTCAAAACAGCCACTGAAGGTGATCCCGGATTCATCGTCTCGAGTGGATCATGTGACTTTTTATTCCTCTTCTTCTAATGAGCTAATTGAGAGGGTTCACTGTATTATTATGGGAGGTTTTGTGAATATCCGTGATGTATAATCCCAGCGACACGTGTTTTAGATCCAGGTTGTAGCAGAACACACTGAATAAAAGTCACTACATCCGCTATAAAGGCCATCGATCCTCAGGTGCACAAACTGTCATTTAGTTTTAACAGCACGCTCTTTACAGACACTCTTCCCCCCGTCATATAGGATCTGCCCGTAATAACCTGCAATTTATTCCCTACATTACCAGCTTATTAGCCCATGGATGATTACTATAATAGCTTCAGACATAAAACACACACACACTCGCACAGAGGACAAAAAAAAAAAGCTGACCCTCGAAGATGTACTGGAACTTGTGCTGCTGCAGCGCGGCTCCCATCACCTCCTCGATGGCGCTGATGTCTTTGTTCAGCTTGACTACTAGGGGGTCGTAGTCCATGCTGGCGGCGTTGGCCACGATGGCGTAGTTGCCCTGCTTGGCCAGGGGGATGAGATAGTGGAAGCAGTGCACTCTACAGACACAGACACAGAATCGTTATGTGCTGCTTGTAATACAGCGAGTTCTGTCTGACTACATGGACATCTACGTGGAAATGTCGTTCCAGGAACCTCATTGTGGCTCTTAGTATGAACATCTTTCCTTTAAGGCTGCCTTTAAGTTAAATGTCATTGTGATGACATCATTCTGCCCTGGAAACGTCCAATCAAATAATTTCTAGAACCCAGTTCAGCTAAACACTACTGGTAAACGATACTATTTTTTTAAAAAAGGGGGAGGAGTCACTCGATATGTCCCGCCCTGACTTCATGTTACGGTGGAAATTACAGGTGCGCCCCAAATCGTAACTAGAGGGAGGAGGCGGAGCTTCAAGGCGCTGGACACTGAAGCAGGATGAGAAGACATCGTCAAGATGGCCGACGACACGTTGATTGGGGAGACGTCTTACGAGTGTCTCGAGGGTGAGAGGGATGAGAGGGTGAGAAGGATGAGATATATGAGGGAGAGAGGGATGAAAGGATAACAGGGAAAAGAGGATGAGAGGGTAAGAGAAAGAGACAGATGAGAAGGATGAGTGGGATGAGACAGTGAGAGGGTGAGAGTGATGAGACAGAGGGATGAGAGGGATGAGAAGGATGAAATAGTGAAAGGATGAGAGGATGAAAGGGTGAGAAGAGAGCAGAGGATGAAACAGTGAGAGGATGAGAGGAATGAGAGGATGAAACAGTGAGAGGGATGAAAGAATGAAACAGTGAGAAGGATGAAACAGTGAGAGGGATGAGAGGATGAAACAGTAGGAGGGATGAAAGAATGAAACAGTAAGAGGATGAGAGGATGAAACAGTGAGAGGGATGAAAGAATGAAACAGTAAGAGGATGAGAGGATGAAACAGTAAGAGAATGAGAGGATGAAACAGTGAGAAGGATGAAACAGTGAGTGGGATGAGAGGATGAAACAGTGGGAGGGATGAGAGGATGAAACAGTAAGAGGATGAGAGGATGAAACAGTGAGAAGGATGAAACAGTAAGAGGATGAGAGGATGAAACAGTGAGAAGGATGAAACAGTGAGTGGGATGAGAGGATGAAACAGTGGGAGGGATGAGAGGATGAAACAGTAAGAGGATGAGAGGATGAAACAGTGAGAAGGATGAAACAGTGAGTGGGATGAGAGGATGAAACAGTGGAAGTTATGAAAGAATGAAACAGTGAGAGGATGAGAGGATGAAACAGTAGGAGGGATGAAAGAATGAAACAGTAAGAAGGATGAGAGGATGAAACAGTAGGAGGGATGAAAGAATGAAACAGTGAGAGGATGAAACAGTGAGAAGGATGAAACGGTGAGAGGGATGAGGGGATGAAACAGTGAAAGAATGAGAGGATGAAACAGTGAGAAGGATGAAACAGTGAGAGGGATGAGAGGATGAAACAGTGAGAGGGATGAGAGGATGAAACAGTGAGAGGGATGAGAGGATGAAACAGTGAGAAGGATGAAACGGTGAGAGGGATGAGAGGATGAAACAGTGAAAGAATGAGAGGATGAAAGGATGAAAGTGAGAGGGATGAGAGGATGAAACAGTGAAAGAATGAGAGGATGAAAGGATGAAAGTGAGAGGGATGAGAGGATGAAACAGTGAAAGAATGAGAGGATGAAAGGATGAAACAGTGAGAGGGATGAGAGGATGAAACAGTGAAAGAATGAGAGGGATGAAAGGATGAAACAGTGAGAGGGATGAGAGGATGAAACAGTGAGAGGGATGAGAGGATGAAACAGTGAAAGAATGAGAGGGATGAAAGGATGAAACAGTGAGAGGGATGAGAGGATGAAACAGTGAAAGAATGAGAGGGATGAAAGGATGAAACAGTGAGAGGGATGAGAGGATGAAACAGTGAAAGAATGAGAGGGATGAAAGGATGAAACAGTGAGAGGGATGAGAGGATGAAACAGTGAAAGAATGAGAGGGATGAAAGGATGAAACAGTGAGAGGGATGAAAGGATGAAACAGTGAGAGGGATGAGAGGATGAAACAGTGAAAGAATGAGAGGGATGAAAGGATGAAACAGTGAGAGGGATGAGAGGATGAAACGGTGAGAGGGATGAGAGGATGAAACAGTGAAAGAATGAGAGGATGAAAGTGAGAGGGATGAGGGTGAAACAGTGAAAGAATGAGAGGATGAAAGGATGAAACAGTGAGAGGGATGAGAGGATGAAACAGTGAAAGAATGAGAGGGATGAAAGGATGAAACAGTGAGAGGGATGAGAGGATGAAACAGTGAAAGAATGAGAGGGATGAAAGGATGAAACAGTGAGAGGGATGAGAGGATGAAACAGTGAAAGAATGAGAGGATGAAACAGTGAAAGAATGAGAGGGATGAAAGGATGAAACAGTGAGAGGGATGAAAGGATGAAACAGTGAAAGAATGAGAGGATGAAACAGTGAAAGAATGAGAGGGATGAAAGGATGAAACAGTGAGAGGGATGAGAGGATGAAACAGTGAAAGAATGAGAGGGATGAAAGGATGAAACAGTGAGAGGGATGAAAGGATGAAACAGTGAGAGGGATGAGAGGATGAAACAGTGAAAGAATGAGAGGGATGAAAGGATGAAACAGTGAGAGGGATGAGAGGATGAAACAGTGAAAGAATGAGAGGGATGAAAGGATGAAACAGTGAGAGGGATGAGAGGATGAAACAGTGAAAGAATGAGAGGGATGAAAGGATGAAACAGTGAGAGGGATGAGAGGATGAAACAGTGAAAGAATGAGAGGGATGAAAGGATGAAACAGTGAGAGGGATGAGAGGATGAAACAGTGAAAGAATGAGAGGGATGAAAGGATGAAACAGTGAGAGGGATGAGAGGATGAAACAGTGAAAGAATGAGAGGGATGAAAGGATGAAACAGTGAGAGGGATGAGAGGATGAAACAGTGAAAGAATGAGAGGGATGAAAGGATGAAACAGTGAGAGGGATGAGAGGATGAAACAGTGAAAGAATGAGAGGGATGAAAGGATGAAACAGTGAGAGGGATGAGAGGATGAAACAGCGAAAGAATGAGAGGGATGAAAGGATGAAACAGTGAGAGGGATGAGAGGATGAAACAGTGAAAGAATGAGAGGGATGAAAGGATGAAACAGTGAGAGGGATGAGAGGATGAAACAGCGAAAGAATGAGAGGGATGAAAGGATGAAACAGTGAGAGGGATGAGAGGATGAAACAGTGAGAGGGATGAGAGGATGAAACAGTGAAAGAATGAGAGGGATGAAAGGATGAAACAGTGAGAGGGATGAGAGGATGAAACAGTGAAAGAATGAGAGGGATGAAAGGATGAAACAGTGAGAGGGATGAGAGGATGAAACAGCGAAAGAATGAGAGGGATGAAAGGATGAAACAGTGAGAGGGATGAGAGGATGAAACAGCGAAAGAATGAGAGGGATGAAAGGATGAAACAGTGAGAGGGATGAGAGGATGAAACAGTGAGAGGGATGAGAGGATGAAACAGTGAAAGAATGAGAGGGATGAAAGGATGAAACAGTGAGAGGGATGAGAGGATGAAACAGTGAAAGAATGAGAGGGATGAAAGGATGAAACAGTGAGAGGGATGAGAGGATGAAACAGTGAAAGAATGAGAGGGATGAAAGGATGAAACAGTGAGAGGGATGAGAGGATGAAACAGTGAAAGAATGAGAGGATGAAACAGTGAAAGAATGAGAGGGATGAAAGGATGAAACAGTGAAAGAATGAGAGGATGAAACAGTGAAAGAATGAGAGGGATGAAAGGATGAAACAGTGAGAGGGATGAGAGGATGAAACAGTGAAAGAATGAGAGGGATGAAAGGATGAAACAGTGAGAGGGATGAGAGGATGAAACAGTGAAAGAATGAGAGGGATGAAAGGATGAAACAGTGAGAGGGATGAGAGGATGAAACAGTGAAAGAATGAGAGGGATGAAAGGATGAAACAGTGAGAGGGATGAGAGGATGAAACAGTGAAAGAATGAGAGGGATGAAAGGATGAAACAGTGAGAGGGATGAGAGGATGAGAGGATGAAACAGTGAAAGAATGAGAGGGATGAAAGGATGAAACGGTGAGAGGGATGAGAGGATGAAACAGTGAAAGAATGAGAGGATGAAAGGATGAAAGTGAGAGGGATGAGGGTGAAACAGTGAAAGAATGAGAGGATGAAAGGATGAAACAGTGAGTGGGATGAGAGGATGAAACAGTGAAAGAATGAGAGGATGAAAGGATGAAACAGTGAGTGGGATGAGAGGATGAAACAGTGAAAGAATGAGAGGATGAAAGGATGAAACAGTGAGAGGGATGAGAGGATGAAACAGTGAGAGGGATGAGAGGATGAAACAGTGAAAGAATGAGAGGGATGAAAGGATGAAACAGTGAGAGGGATGAGAGGATGAAACAGTGAAAGAATGAGAGGGATGAAAGGATGAAACAGTGAGAGGGATGAGAGGATGAAACAGCGAAAGAATGAGAGGGATGAAAGGATGAAACAGTGAGAGGGATGAGAGGATGAAACAGCGAAAGAATGAGAGGGATGAAAGGATGAAACAGTGAGAGGGATGAGAGGATGAAACAGTGAGAGGGATGAGAGGATGAAACAGTGAAAGAATGAGAGGATGAAAGGATGAAAGTGAGAGGGATGAGGGTGAAACAGTGAAAGAATGAGAGGATGAAAGGATGAAACAGTGAGAGGGATGAGAGGATGAAACAGTGAAAGAATGAGAGGGATGAAAGGATGAAACAGTGAGAGGGATGAGAGGATGAAACAGTGAAAGAATGAGAGGGATGAGAGGATGAAACAGTGAGAGGGATGAGAGGATGAAACAGTGAAAGAATGAGAGGATGAAACAGTGAAAGAATGAGAGGGATGAAAGGATGAAACAGTGAAAGAATGAGAGGATGAAACAGTGAAAGAATGAGAGGGATGAAAGGATGAAACAGTGAGAGGGATGAAAGGATGAAACAGTGAAAGAATGAGAGGGATGAGAGGATGAAACAGTGAGTGGGATGAGAGGATGAAACAGTGAAAGAATGAGAGGGATGAAAGGATGAAACAGTGAGAGGGATGAGAGGATGAAACAGTGAAAGAATGAGAGGGATGAAAGGATGAAACAGTGAGAGGGATGAGAGGATGAAACAGTGAAAGAATGAGAGGGATGAAAGGATGAAACAGTGAGAGGGATGAGAGGATGAAACAGTGAAAGAATGAGAGGGATGAAAGGATGAAACGGTGAGAGGGATGAGAGGATGAAACAGTGAAAGAATGAGAGGATGAAAGGATGAAAGTGAGAGGGATGAGGGTGAAACAGTGAAAGAATGAGAGGATGAAAGGATGAAACAGTGAGAGGGATGAGAGGATGAAACAGTGAAAGAATGAGAGGGATGAAAGGATGAAACAGTGAGAGGGATGAGAGGATGAAACAGTGAAAGAATGAGAGGATGAAAGGATGAAACAGTGAGTGGGATGAGAGGATGAAACAGTGAAAGAATGAGAGGATGAAAGGATGAAACAGTGAGTGGGATGAGAGGATGAAACAGTGAAAGAATGAGAGGATGAAAGGATGAAACAGTGAGAGGGATGAGAGGATGAAACAGTGAGAGGGATGAAAGGATGAAACAGTGAGAGGGATGAGAGGATGAAACAGTGAAAGAATGAGAGGGATGAAAGGATGAAACAGTGAGAGGGATGAGAGGATGAAACAGTGAAAGAATGAGAGGATGAAAGGATGAAACAGTGAGAGGGATGAGAGGATGAAACAGTGAAAGAATGAGAGGATGAAAGGATGAAACAGTGAGAGGGATGAGAGGATGAAACAGTGAAAGAATGAGAGGATGAAAGGATGAAACAGTGAGAGGGATGAGAGGATGAAACAGTGAAAGAATGAGAGGATGAAAGGATGAAACAGTGAGAGGGATGAGAGGATGAAACAGTGAAAGAATGAGAGGATGAAAGGATGAAACAGTGAGAGGGATGAGAGGATGAAACAGTGAGAGGGATGAGAGGATGAAACAGTGAAAGAATGAGAGGGATGAAAGGATGAAACAGTGAGTGGGATGAGAGGATGAAACAGTGAAAGAATGAGAGGATGAAAGGATGAAACAGTGAGAGGGATGAGAGGATGAAACAGTGAAAGAATGAGAGGATGAAAGGATGAAACAGTGAGAGGGATGAGAGGATGAAACAGTGAAAGAATGAGAGGATGAAAGGATGAAACAGTGAGAGGGATGAGAGGATGAAACAGTGAAAGAATGAGAGGATGAAAGGATGAAACAGTGAGAGGGATGAGAGGATGAAACAGTGAGAGGGATGAGAGGATGAAACAGTGAGAGGGATGAGAGGATGAAAGGATGAAACAGTGAGAGGGATGAGAGGATGAAACAGTGAAAGAATGAGAGGATGAAAGGATGAAACAGTGAGTGGGATGAGAGGATGAAACAGTGAGAGGGATGAGAGGATGAAACAGTGAAAGAATGAGAGGATGAAAGGATGAAACAGTGAGAGGGATGAGAGGATGAAACAGTGAAAGAATGAGAGGATGAAAGGATGAAACAGTGAGTGGGATGAGAGGATGAAACAGTGAGAGGGATGAGAGGATGAAACAGTGAAAGAATGAGAGAATGAGAGGAATAAGAGTGTGCGTGTTTCCCCCTCCTGACTGGTGTTGTCCAGACCGGGATGGAGATGTGTCAGTAATTACCGCCTCCAGCTACACCTTCATCAGCCACACATCAGCCCCAGTCTCCTCCACCATTAAAAAGCTATGAGAGCAGCCACCCTGCCACCAAACCATGAAGCCTTCATCTTCTCCTCTTCTCCCCTGGCTTCATTTACTCCTCAGCACTGTCAAGGGAAATTTGCTTGATAGGAAAAGTCAATAACGTGTGACACGAGAGCAGGGAGTTATTGTTTCCGAACCATCAAACAGAGGCGCAAAAAGCTAATCATTATCAGGAGTGGGGGGTGGGGGGGTGGGATGAGTCGGTGTTAATGTGCACCAAAAGGAACCTTCCCTTTGTTTCTTCCTCTTTCTTTCCTTAAATGCAGTTTCGCTTTATTCAATCCGTAAAGTCATTTTAACACTCTCACATACCGTGGACAGTGGAGTCTGTGTGACTTCATCTAACTACAGAGAGCTTTAGTCTTTTAGTCCGCCCGGCTCTCTCTCAGTGCAGGAGTACGAGAACTAGCTGAAAACTTCGAGTTTTTACGTCTTCACTCGTTCCAAACCCGATCCCTCATTAACCTGATGATGAACACTTTTT
>NC_080728.1:18330000-18337500 GCF_019097595.1 Hemibagrus wyckioides | reverse complement strand
CTCTCTCTCTCACACACACACACACTCAACAAACACAAACTCTCTCTTTCTCTCTCTCTCACACACACACACACTCACACTCACCAATCACAAACTCTCTCTCTCTTTCTCTCTCTCTCACACACACACACTTTCTCACACTCAACAAACACAAACTCTCTCTCACACACACACACACACACTTTCTCACACTCAACAAACACAAACTCTCTCTCTCTCTCACACACACACACACACTCCCACAAACACACTCTCACACTCAACAAACACAAACTCTCTCTCTCTCACACACACTTTCTCACACTCAACAAACACAAACTCTCTCTCTCTCTCTCTCTCTCACACACACACACTTTCTCACACTCAACAAACACAAACTCTCTCTCTCACACACACACACTCCCACAAACACACTCTCACACTCAACAAACACAAACTCTCACACACACACACACTCACCAAACACAAACTCTCTCTCTCTCACACACACACTCACATTCAACAAACACAAACTCTCTCTCTCACACATACACACACACACTCAACAAACACAAACTCTCTCTCTCTCTCACACACACACACTCCCACAAACACACTCTCACACTCAACAAACACAAACTCTCTCTCTCTCTCACACACACACACTCCCACAAACACACTCTCACACTCAACAAACACAAACTCTCTCTCTCTCTCACACACACACACTCCCACAAACACACTCTCACACACTCCCACTCACCAAACACAAACACTCTCTCCCTCTCTCTCACACACACACTCCCACAAACACACACTCCCACTCACCAAACACAAACACTCTCTCCCTCTCTCTCACACACACACTCCCACAAACACACTCTCACACTCAACAAACACAAACTCTCTCTCTCTCTCTCACACACACACACTCCCACAAACACACTCTCACACACTCCCACTCACCAAACACAAACACTCTCTCTCTCTCTCTCTCTCTCTCTCACACACACACACTCCCACAAACACACTCTCACACACTCCCACTCACCAAACACAAACACTCTCTCTCTCTCTCTCTCTCTCTCTCTCTCTCTCACACACACACACTCCCACAAACACACTCTCACACACTCCCACTCACCAAACACAAACACTCTCTCTCTCTCTCCCTCTCTCACACACACACACTCCCACAAACACACTCTCACACACTCCCACTCACCAAACACAAACACTCTCTCTCTCTCTCACACACACTCCCACAAACACACTCTCACACACTCACACTCACCAAACACAAACACTCTCTCTCTCTCTCCCTCTCTCACACACACACACTCCCACAAACACACTCTCACACACTCCCACTCACCAAACACAAACACTCTCTCTCTCTCTCACACACACACTCCCACAAACACACTCTCACACACTCACACTCACCAAACACAAACTCTCTCTCTCTCTCTCTCTCTCTCACACACACACACTCCCACAAACACACTCTCACACACTCACACTCAACAAACACACACACTCTCTCTCTCTCTCTCTCTCTCCCTCACCACTTAGCGAGCGACGCCGTCATACTTTTTGTCCATTTTTGTTTACACTTAAAAAGATGAAACAAATTCGACCCTGTGATTATTCTCCTAAACTCTTAACCTCTTCCGTCTGTCCGAAAACTGTCCGGATGCTAAACGTTACTACGGACGGTTACAAAGCGCTAACACTGGAGACTCATTCCTATACAGAAAAGCTGTTGCTATAGAAACAATACGAGGGTGTGGTTTGTAGCTGAGTCACTGAGGTGAATATTAATGACTAGCAGACACACACACACCCCCACAAACACCCACACACACCCCCACACACACCCCCACACACACACCCAAACACACACCCAAACACACACACACCACAAAACAATTGTATATCAGGCAAGATTTTCAAAGAAGTAATCAGAGTGAGTATGATTTAAAGCTGAACAGTAAAAATGTGTGTGCTTGTGGACATTTAGAGAACAGAAAGAGAGAGAAGTAAGCCTCCTTGTTTATTTTTGTTAAACCCGAGACGAGTGTAAGGAACACGGCCGTGTCTCTGTTCTGCTTCTTATAGTTTACAGTTCTGGACTGCAGCCACGTGCACGCCGTCTTAGGCGTGAAAAAAAAAATAATTGGATGCAAAAGCAATCTGCAATTAACCCTGAAACCTGAGCTACATCTTTTAAGTTTGGAAGTGTGAAGACGTACATGGGGCTGCGCTGTGTGTGTGTGTGTGTGCATGTGTTTGGCTAGAAAGCTGCTTGTATCTCAAATCCTGGCATGAAAAGCATTTGCTGATCCATCATCATCATCATCTTCATCATCATCATCCATCGATACAGACATGAGTGTTAACACGTGTGTGTGTGTGTGTGTTTGGCTGGAAGCTGCTTGTATCTCAAATCCTGGCATGAAAATCATTTTCTGATTGATCATCATCATCTTCATCATCATTTCTAGCTAGAAAAGAATTCTCTGATTCTTCATATCATCATCATCATCATAATCATCCATTAATACATACATGAGTGTTAACACGTGTGTGTGTGTGGATATATTTGCTCTGCTGGAACCGTGTGTGTGTGTGTGTGTTTGTACGCCTCCTGCTGGGAGATCAGAGAGCAAGGTTCCCACCCCCTTTTTCCCCCTCATATCCCGTCCCACTTTGATGATGTGATCAATCCCGTGCCCCGTGCTGCCGCCAATTTGGAGCCGTACTCCAGACTGGCACGTAGCGGACGCTCGATGCTTTTTGCGTGTCACTTTTTTATTTTCTTTGGGTTGTGTGTTATCAGTTTAGTGGATTTGTTTTGAAAGCGTCTCCTGCCGAAGCGTCTGTCGCTGCCATCTGTGGGAAGGAAGACCCTGGTGAAGAGAGTAGGAGAGTGTTAAAGAAGTGACGAGAAGTGCTTTCTGAAATCCTGGGCGATGTGAAATAACCCGCTTATAAATATCCTCCTGCCTTCCCTTCCGAAAGGTCGGCGAGGATCCGTTTAACTAAAAGTTGGCGCTGAAACTTCTGTCTTTTTGTTGTTGTTGTTGTTTATAGCTAATGTTACATGTTGGAGGAGAACCAATCGCTCGTCTTAGAGTCGGCTCGAATCTTGAATCTTTTTCTGCACTAATTACTTCCACTGCAGCGCTGGCGCTCGGTCAGGATCGGATCCTGAACATTAGACAAGGAGTGTGTGCACAGCCGTCTCATACAGAGAACCGGAGAAACTTCACAATGGGATTGAATGTCGGCACTCAGGACTGATTTTGCGATTGTTTGGGGGCGGGGCTTATAATCACAAACCCATTGCTTTCATGTAGCAGAAGTCCTTCTGTTTCCGTATGCAGCCTATTATTTTCCTCAAGTGGTGAAGAACAGCACTTTATGGGACAGAAATAATTGTCTAGCCTGATAAAAGTCTGGTTTTATAGGCCCTTTTTCTGTTAGTGAAAACATTGTTTTTGTGGGCGGAGCTTAGGTGGAGGCAGAAAGATTTCCCTGACCGCTTTACAATCAGTAGTTATCCAGTTTTGTGAGTTTTTAAACAGTGACTGGCTATGTTAGGTCACACACTGTCCAGGACCGTGAATGTTATTTGAAAAAAATTACCTTTAATGGACGGAACCGGATCGGCCGACCCGTACACGCTCACTCAACGGACAGACGATGTGACCGGATGACCTCTGGTTGAGTGACCTGACATCTACACCTTATCTGATAGAAAAACCGAGCGCTTCTGGTAACTGTAGACAGGGAGCTGACACAAACAGTTTCCTTTGTTTAGTCTCCGGTCATTAGCTACCAGTACTTCTGCACTGGCCACCTCCGGTTTTCCCTTTGTTTTGCCTCCAGCTAGCGCTGTTGCGTTAACCGTGACGTCAGCATAAAAAGGGTCAATACATCAATAACAAGTTCCATCCCCTTCACTGACCACACTAACTCCTTCCTCACCATCAGGAAACTCGGAACAGGAAGTAATTTGACCAGTAAGTCGAACCAATCACGTTAATCATCACTCACACTCAGAGTGCTGAGCTTGTGGACCACACCAAAGTTCATACCATTATCCAGTGAACCCTGGTCCTTTCATTACAGAGTCAATGAAATCATCAAATATTATCTTAATGCCTTATAAATCAACTTGTTTCGTATCTTAGCATACTGAGTGTTATCATGAATCGCTGAATCGTTTTCTTATGAATCTGAATCAATTTGTTTAGTGCCAAATATCAGGTTCAGTGGAATCATAAAGTACTGATTCATTTTTACCAGATTCAGAGGTGTTATCAAAAATAGAATCACTTCTTTATAACTCATATTATATTAATGCAGATTCAATATTAAAAAATATCATTTTAAATAAATCTGACATATTGTATGGTATCAGATTTAATGGGGCCATGCAATACTGATATGAATATGACTCTGAATCACATACTAAAACACTGAATCATTTTCTTATGAATCAGAATCATATTATACAGTGTCAGATTCAGTGAGGCCATGAAATACTGAATCATTTCCTTATGAATCAGAATCGTATAGCATCAGATATCAGATTCAATGGAATCATAAAATACTGAATCATTTACTTATGACTCTGAATCATATCACATCATGCCAGATTCAGTAGTACTATCAAGTATAGAATTGCTTCTTTATGACTCTTTATATTATAGTAGTGAAGCATTTTATTATAAATCTCAGTCATATTGTATGGTATCAGATTCAGTAGGGGCATGAAATACTGAATCATCTTCTTATGACTTATGAATGAAATATTGAATCATCAAATAGAGTATCAGATATCAAATTCAGTGGAATCATAAAATAGTGAATCGTTTACTTATGAATCTCATACCAGATTCAGTGGTGTTAAAAATAATAGAATCACTCCTTATGTTTACCTATGAATCGAATCAGAGTGGTATCATAACATTCTGAATCATTCTCTTATGAATGATCCACTTTCTGGCCCACTCTCAAGCAGACCTCCGCCAGAGCTACAGTGGGGAAAAATTAAAAAGCCTCAGCTGACCTTAGCCACTGGCCATCAAACGTCTATAGGTTTAAGAAGCATAGAACCCCTAAAGACGACGCTTTAACTCTTCCCTATATTGCAGAAGCGGCAAAAAGTTCCTTCAAAGATGAAATAACTCTGACCTCCGCACAGACTGAACCTGTGCTAATCCCAGAGCAAGAGTGAAAGAGACGGAGTGAGTGTGTGTGTGTGACAGAGAGAGAGAGAGAGAGACTCATGAATTATGCATGAGCTCATCTCAGAGTGTTGATTATTCATCTACAGTAACAGCACTAACATCTGCATGAGGAAAGTGCAGCTCTGCTGGCTCATGACCTTTGACCCTTGTGCCGCGTCTCCACGGCTATGACTCGGCGACTCGGCCCTCGGGACGGGCAGGAAGGGGGGAAAAAGTTAAAAAAAAAAAGAAAGAAAGAAAGAAAGAAAAATGAGGAAAGTGAGTGAGGTGCTCATTTAAGGTTAAGATACAGTGTGCATCTCTTTGTGTGTGTGTGTGTGTGTGTGTGTGTGAGTGTCTGCATATATTATCTTAATAGTAGCACTGAAGGCAGAACAACACACACATCACTTGACCTCCAATTTCTTTACACAGCACCAAAGGCTACAGAGCTGCAATGCGCTGCATTTGTTTACTCCTAAAAAAACGGGTCTCCGGAGACGCATACAAAACACGAGTTAGTCTTAATTAAAGTGCACCGCTGAAGCTCAGGACCATTAAAGTCTGCGAACAGGGAGGGAAGAAAAAAGCCTGCTGGTGTCAGACACACACACACACACACACACACAAACAAAAGCTAGCATTAACTCATCTCCATGATCCTAGCTTGACTATTAAATCTCATTCGTTCACCATCGACATTATTAGCATGTTAGGGAGGTAAAATATTTAAATATAAGGTCATCTGAAGTGAAACAGCCCTAAAAGCACTTTCGAGAAATTATAGACCATGCTTAGATTATTTTTTTAAAACTTCCAAACTGCAAATATTGTATAGATGAAGTCAAATCAACTTTGGATTGTAATGGATTGTAGAAATGATAATCAAATATCATCGTGAATCAAATCGCTGAATCGTTTACTTATGACTCAGAATCAAATCGTATAGTATCAGATTCAGTGGAATCGTAAAGTCCTGAATCGTTTACTTATGACTCCGAATCAAATCGTATAGAATCAGATTCAGTGGAATCGTAAAGTCCTGAATCGTTTACTTATGACTCCGAATCAAATCGTACAGAATCAGATTCAGTGGAATCGTAAAGTACTGAATTGTTTACTTATGACTCTGAATCAAATTGTATAGTATCAGAGTTAGTGGAATCATAAAGTACTGAATTATTTACTTATGACTCCGAATCAAATCGTATAGAATCAGATTCAGTGGAATCATAAAGTACTAAATTGTTTAACTTATGATTCTGATGGTACATATAGAATAGAATAGAATAGAATAGAATAGAGGTATAGAATGGCTTCTTTATGACTCATATTAGTGCAGATTTAATATCAACTTGTTGTCTTATGAATCAAATCATATCAGATTGAATGGCATCAAATACTGAATGGTTTTCTTATGAATCTGAATCATATGTATCAGATTGAGTGGCATCATAAAGTTCTGAATCATTCTCTTATGAATACGAATCATTTCAAAGAGTAACAGATTCTACTGAATCATTTTCTTCTTCTCCTATTTGATTCAGTGAGATCATAAAATGTGGAATCGTTTTCTAATGAATCAGAATCGTATTGTATCAGATTCAGTGGTATCATAAAATAATGAATTATTTTATTAGAAAGCTGAGTCATATTGTATGGATTCAGATTCAGTGGGGCCATTAAATATTGAATCATTTTCTTATGAATCAGAATCGTATAATACAGTGTCAGATTCACTGGTATCATAAAATACTGAATCGTTTTCTTCTGAATCGGAATCACATTGTATAGCATCAGATTCAGTGGGGCCATAAAACACTGAATAATGATTCCTTATGAATCAGAATCGTATCATACAGTGTCAGATTCAGTGGTATCATAAAATGCTGAATCGTTTTGTTATGAATCTGAATCACATCCGATTCAGTGGCATCATTAACATCGTAAAATGTTGAATCATTTTCTTCTTGTCTATAATAGCAGGTCTGAATGTGAGAGATAATGATGTTATGGAAAAGTAGTGGCTTAACACACACCCACACACACACCCACACCCACACACACACCCCCACCCACACAGAGCTGAGAAGGCTACAGGTGACTAAATGCTGCCACTCAGGTGGTCCAATAATATCTCTCCCTCGCTGGCACGAGCTGCTCTCTGCCTATCTCTCCGTGTTTCATTCCATCTTCCGCTCCTTCAAGGTCACCTGAGAGGAAAAGAAGCCTTTCCCTATTCGCTGCACTCCAAAGTGAGCATGGAGAAGCTCCTTAATCT